>NW_025225088.1:4328-35306 GCF_018294505.1 Triticum aestivum
CGCGCGCTACTTAATGCTCTTGTTTTCCTAAAAAATTAGGTGTATCAATGCATTAATGGTAATGTCTGCATGCATAAAGTACATGCATTGGTCAATTTTCTCTTAATACTTTAATGCACCTTGGAATCTAAACATGTGATGAAAAACAACCAAATTGAGCGTTATAAAATAAAAAAAGTAAAATTTTGATATAAACCCTATAAACCGGAAAGGAGGGAGTAATTGAAGGACGTTTGTATGTTCTGTGAGACCCTCCACCCCCCACCCCCGAGTGGAACTAAACGTCTTTCAACATGCTTGCAATTGGATTTTGTTTGTCAGACGTCAGAAGAGGAGGGACATTTGCATGTGTACAGTAAGCATGCAATTGATTGCAAGCAACGACCCAGTCTGCAATTGCATGTCTTCCAACGCGGATGCAACCAGACTTTGTTTTGTCGGAGGGCCGGAAGGAGGGGGAACAATTGCATCCGTACATTAGGCATGCAATTGCAACCATCGAGCCGGACTTCAATTACATGTCTTCCAATACGGATGCAACTGGACTTTGTTTTGTCGGAGGGTACGGGAGGGGGCATAGTTCCATGTGTACACTAGTCTTGCAACTGCAAGTGTCGCCCCCGACTGCAACTGCATTTCTCCCAAAACAAATGCAACTGAACTTCGCTTTGTTGGAGGGAGTGTGAAAGGTAGGGGAGAGGGGGGGGGGCAGTTTGCGCGTGTACACTACACATGCAATTGCAAGCAACGACCTAGACTAAAATTGCATGTCTTCCAACACGGATTTAACTGGACTTTGTTTTGTCAGAGGGCGACGGGAAAGGGGGACAGTTTGCATATGTACAATAGGAATGCAACTGCAAGTGTAAGCCCCGACTGCAATTGCATGTCTCCCAACACGAATGCAACTGAACTTTGTTTTGTTAGAGGGGTAGGGGAGGTGGGGGCAGTTGCATGCGCACACCACGCTTGCAGTTGCAAGCATCGGCCCAGACTGCAATTGCATGTCTTCCAACACGGATGCAACTAGACTTTGTTTTGTCGGAGGGGTGGCGGGAGGGGGGATAGTTGCATGTGTATATTAGGC
This sequence comes from Triticum aestivum, assembly GCF_018294505.1. Taxonomy (NCBI): domain Eukaryota; kingdom Viridiplantae; phylum Streptophyta; class Magnoliopsida; order Poales; family Poaceae; genus Triticum; species Triticum aestivum. Next base: position 5,416 of record NW_025225088.1, read on the forward strand.
ATGCATTTGCAACCATCGACCCGGACTGCAATTGCATGTATTCCAACGTGGATGCAAGTGCACTTAGTTTTGTAGGAGGGCATGGCAGGAGAGGGGGGTCGTTGCATGTGTATACTAGGCATGCAACTGCATGTCTCTCCCCTCGACTACAATTGCATATCTCCCAAAACGATTGCAGCTGAACTTTGTTTTGTTGGAGGGGTTGGGAGAGGTGGGGGAGGGCATTTGCATGTGTACACTACACATGCAATTGCAAGCATATGCCCAGACTGCAATTACATGTATTCCAACACGGATGTAATTAGACTTTGTTTTGTCGGAGGGTGACGAGAGAGGGGAGAGCTGCATGTGTACAGTAGGCATGCAACTGCAAGTGTAACCCTTAACTGCAACTGCATGTCTCCCAACACTAATGCAGCTGAACTTGCTTTGTTAGAGGGGGTGCGAGAGGTGGGGGTTGTTGCATGTGTACACTACACATGCAACTGGAAGATCGGCCCAGACTGCAATTGCATACCTTCCAAGACGGATGCAACTAGACTTTTATTTTTTTCAGAGGATGGCGGGAGAGGGGGATAGTTGCATGTGTATACTAGGCACGCAACTGCATGTGTCACACCTGACCGCAACTGCATGTCTTCCAACATGCCTACAACTGGACTTTGTTTTGTCGGAGGGCGATGGGAGAAGTGGGTCGGGGGTTGCATATGTACACTAGGTATTCAACTGCAAGTATCATCCCCTGACTAGAATTAAATGTCTTGCAACATGCCTGCAATTGGACTTTGTTTTTTGTCAGAGGGCGGAGGGACAGAGCGGGGGGGGGGGGGATAGTTGCATGTGTACAATAACTTCATTTCTTATGGACACAGTGGTGGCAAAGAGTTTTTTCTCATGAAGACCTTCATTTCTTTTTTTGGAAAAAGGAAAACATAATTATTTTATTATTTATTTTGGCTATTCAAATCAAATGAAGATGAAGTTTCCTCTCATGCAGATCAACTTAATAATTCATTTGTTTGTTTCTATTTCTTTGCTATAATAAGATTGATTTTTGTCTTTTAGAGTATAATATTTTATTTGAAAGAAATGATAAAAAGAAAAATAAATAGAGAAGAAAGACAACACGAAGAGGAGGAATGGACCGTGAGCGACACTATACTCCAAGCCAGTGCAATTGAATGAGCAACATTTTTTAGTGGTAACTGATTCTTTTTTGCGGTATTTAGGGTTAATTGATATATATTTTTATGTGGTAATACGTGTCTCATTTATAACATAAAGATCATAGTACAAGCCACGTACAAATCGACCTGGCAAAACTTAAAAGACAGCAAAATGCTAGGCTTTGCACAAAGGAATAACAACCAAGAAGTAAAATTACAATTAAGACCGAAGAAAACTTTGAACTTGACACCAACGCCCGTCACAGGTCTCCGGGACCACCATAGCAGCCATCAAAGGAAACAATGACGGATCCCTTCACACCCAAGCTCCAAGCGACTCCATCGCTGATATGCAGGTTTGTGGACCTCCAAGGTGGTTCACCAAAAGCGAAACCATTACTGTTGAACGAATCAGACCGGGGCAACACTCCGGACACGCCATCAAACTCCAGATCTGCCACCCCCACACGACTAAGACGCCGGAGGAGAAAACCATACCTGCCATCCACGAACCACGAACCAGCACACGATCCACCATCTTCCAGATGCCGCCGATGCAGACCACAATCTGCATCCGCTCCTGGACTACCTCCCAAGCTCCGCGCCGGTGCTGGAGCAAACATCGTCGCAACAACGGAGCCCGAGGACACAGGTCCACTACGAGGATGTCACTGCCGCCACACCATCCTTACTTGAACAGACTGATTTCCAAATCCATCCCCAAGGACAGGACCGATCGCCTCGTCGAAGTAGGATCTGAAGAAACTTTATTCAGCGCCGCCATCGCTGCCGCCGAAGCAGAAACGATGAACAATCTAAAAACCTAAACTACGAGAGCCTAAAAGATGATCCACACACGTGAATCCGGCGACCCCGTCACCACCGACGACCGAAGTCGCCGACGGAGGGGAGCTGCTGGAGGCCGGCAGCGGAAGCTAGTCCGCTGGCGGTAGAAGCTAGATCTTTAGGTTCTTTTTTTTTTGACAAAACATCTCCTCCTTTATTCAAGTGTCGAAATAGTGGCATCACTTACAAGCTTTTGAATGAACGCGCTCGGGCCAGAATCCATCCAAAATCCGGGAGGAGAAAACTTAGCTATCCTAGCTAGTTCGTGAGCTACTTGATTACACTCTGTAACACAGTGTTCATATATTACATGGTTAAAATCTAAGGACATAAATAAGCAATCATCAAAAATTGCAGTAGCAACTGAAGATGAGTAGCCATCTTTCATAAAAAAGTACTCTAACTGCAACGACAAGTGTGTCAAGTCAACAAATTGTTCGAACATCTAGATTAACCTAATGTAATGATGATCTAGTCTAGCTAAATAGCTGCTCGGAGACCCCAAGTCAAGTCAACTGCTCAAAGTCGTCCGCACCGACACTTAATCTTTGCAGCCAGTGCATCTTAATGGCAGTTGCAGGCTTGAAACAGTTAAGCCAAAGTTGCTGGTAACTGTAACATACAATTCGTACGTGTTGTGAGCGATCGAGGCAGGGCCAAAAAACATACGTGGTAGAGTAAAAATATTTTTTACGACTACTCCAGCAACTCCGGCTCCTACAAGCTGCTAGTGCTATCTGAGCAGCTGTACTACTTGTCTACTTGAGAGTTGAGATGCTCACTGCATCCGCAACCCTCAACTCAGTTGCACGTTTCGATCTGTGGCATGAATCGGACACGATCAGCGTGGCACTTCACCGATAAGCAAAATGGACATCGCAATTTCAATAAGAAACATCAGAGAGCCGCAGCGGAAAGCGTAGAGGGCCCATAATGCATAGGTCCAAACCTGGCTCTGGTAATATTTTCCCCATTGGGTTGAATTGTTTTTGCTGGGCTGTGATATTTTATGCGTTGTTCGGCCAATTTTCAATGTGATGAGTTTTGAACTGGACTTCAGTATTTCGTGCGGTCCATTTCGATTTTGTAGGATTGTTTGGCCCATTTCTTCTATTCATGCATCTTTTGAACTGATTCTTAACCTGAAAAAAAGGTCTTGGGTCAATCCGTTTCACTTTCTTTTTTTCGGGTATTGTAGATTCTTTTTACGGTGACATTGTAGGAATTTTCAAGCCATGCATTTGTCCCTCCGTCCACGAATAAGTATACATCTACCATATGGTACAACAAATTTCTTTTCTTTCGCCTCTCGCAAGGTGATTAGGAAAAGCCTTTCTACACTCGATTTTCGCCGGCAAGCCCGTGGATCCACCTTCCTTGCCTGGCGCTTTGACTGCCGGTGGCCGGGAAGAGGACCTTGTCCCTCAGCTCCGGCTAGTTGATAGGTGGGGTTTTGGTCCTTCTTTTTTCATGGCATCCACTTAATTTCAATCAGATGAAAAAAAATTGAAGACAATTCTTGACCAAAGAATCAATGGAAGGAAACAAAAATAATATAAGAATAGCCTATAGTAAAAAGTAATAGAAAAAACCCAGCAAATCTTTCATGCTTAAATATCCCGCGAGGTGCTTCAGAAGAGCATAAAATCATTCTAAGAATAAGAAAAAGGTATAAAACAAATGGAGATATGTGATACGTCGTGAATAGTTATGTGGCGATGTAAGATAGAAAGAATGGGGAGTTAGGCCTTCGGTTTCCTCTGTAGTCATGTGCCGACATGCGGACTCACTTCTCTGTTCGGACCGATGGCGGCGATTCTTCTTCGATATAGTCTTCCATGCTCAGATCCTTCTCAAGTTCGTCCATTTGGACGGATTAGATAGAGCTCCGATGTAGATTCTTGCCAGCTCCTTGGCGCGGCAGGCTATACAACGGTGTGATTTCGTGTAGGTTCTTCAGATCAATTCGAGGATTCAACGCCAATGACTGCAGCTCTGGGGCGCTGGTCCTTAGGGGCACGTGCACAAAGACTTGACGACTTCCATCGATAAGATCAAGTAGACTTCAGTATGGGAGTTGTGATAGTGGCGCATCGGCGGGTTGTTCTAGCGGCGGCAAAGGTCGTTCGGTGGTCCATGGCCTCAATGTATTTTTTTATTATGTTTGTGCTGCTTTGTGCTTCCGGTGAATCTTTATTTTAGTATAAACCTTTTCGCATAGAATTTACATTTAATTTGCACGCTGACATGCAAAAAAAGAAGGTCCATTATACCGTGAACAAAATTCAACTTCAAATTTTGTCAAGCTGACTGACTGTCTTTTTTTATTTTCTTTTTGGAGTCAACTACAGTGGGCAAAAGCCAACCTGAACATATTTTTTATCTTTTGAAAAAAAGAGCAGGATCAGACACCGTTGGATCAGTAGAAAGGAGATCGGACACCAAGAAGATATACAGAAGAAGTCACTGGCTGGCCGAGTCAATGGGATAGCCTTACTGTCTTGCTGGGTGTTACAATCGAGCTAAACACATTTGCATTAATTTCTTATGGAATAACCAGTTCGCACAAGCGGCAAAAAAAAGGGAAGGCAAGAAAAAACAAAAATATTGTAGAGATTGCCAGTTGGAGCACTAGTAAGAAACCCATTGTGAATGCTCGCTCTCGAATAACATCTATGAGAAGAAGAAAAAAGCTACTAGCACGTGATACAAATGTTTAAAAAAGTTGGAGAGAATAGCACAAATTACAACCGAAAGGCAGCACCTGCGCCAAAGATAAGCATCATCCCAAACCATCAGCCATCAACTACCAATTAACCGCCGGAGGCACCAGATGAACGTCTTGATAGAAGTCATCACATCACCTGTGGTTCCTCGGTGTCTTGCCCCGCGGGGCTGGAGGCGTCCGTCCTACTTGGTTGCCTCCTCCCCCGTTTCCTTCTGCCCCGTTATCTTCTCCCCCTGGCATAGCCCCCTGATCAAATTGGCTTCCTCCCCCCCTTGTCCCGGCCCCAGCGCTCTGACCAAAGTCGCCAAATGCATGCCCTGATGCCATGGCAACAAATTATATGTCAAAATGGGGCATCCCCTTCCAAAATATAAGAAGTAGAACCGACACGGTGGTTGCGTACCTTTGCAAACGGCAGAGCATGGGAATGGCAGCAGGGAGCAGCAGCACACGATCACCAGGATGATTACCAGGGCGCGTGGGAGCGGGAACGGAGAAGAAGAAAGCCGCTTCATGGTCGACGATCTTGTCTGTGCCCAGCTTGAGTTCTAACGAAATGATTCGAGCTCTCTTCGTGGTTGTGTCTGGTCACTCTTCCTAGTTAAGTAGTCTAACAGCAACGACAAGTGTGTCAAGTCAACAGATTCTCTGAACATCTTGATTAACCAAATGCAATCACAACCTTCGATGTCTCCATTGAAAGTTTAGCTAAGATCGGAGGCCCCAAGAGCTCAAAGTCGTCTCTGCTGACACTCAATCTTTGGGGTCAGTGCATCTCAATCGCTCCTGCAGGCTTGAACCTGTCAAGCAAAACTGCTGGCAAGTGCAAGTAAAGTAGAACTCGAGGCATGCATGGCCATCAAAACTCGTACGTGCTACAGTCAAAATATTTACTACTACTGCTGCTGCTCCAACTCTGCCTCCACTACAAAGCAATCAGAGTGGCGAAAGCGTGGTGGGCCCATAACCTCGAAACCTGGCTCTGATAAATTATCGGCTATTGATGAATTTCGAACTGGGCTTCAGTTGCTGGCCTGTTTCCCCTTTTTGGGTTGTTCAGTCCATTTCCATATTTATTAAATTCGAACTGGGCTTTAGTTTCTCCTTTTTTGTCGCGCAGTCCATTTCGCCTTGTAGTATTGTTTTGACTGTTTCTTCTATTGATTGATGCATAACCTTGTCTAAAGAAAGTAATTCTTAACCTGAAGAGGAAAACATAGTCTTGGATGAATCAACCTGACTTTGTATTGTAGTTTCTTTTTACAGGCACATTGTCGAGATTTCCAAGCCGTGCATGTAGCATTGTTAGGGCATCTACAACGCCCGCCACTTGACTAGTCGCTTATAGAGGAGAGAAAAACATTATTAAATTGAAAAACATCTAAGCGACCAGGTCTTCCAAGGCAAGACGCTAACCGCCGCTGCTAATCGAACGATAATTACACTGGCCATGCGCCTCATGCATGAAAGAAAGGAGCGAAGTGCTTGATGCTTCTCTTTGGTCGACGCATTGTTCGGCTCCCGGAATTGAAGGCCTCCACAGCCGATCGACCAGGAATTCAATAGGGAAGAAATCCTGGGGCCTCTCTAAGCACCCTGCGTTGGAGATGCCCTTAGTGGTTTGGTGATTGCGACTTTGTGAGTGGCCGTACAGACAATCATCCTTTTCTTCAGCTCCGCTCTCTCTCTCTCTCTCTCTCTGCGTTGGACAAAATGTAGCCCACACAGACACACACCGAAGATGAGTGATGCCAGAAGTAGCACCCAACACACACAAGAACTTAACACACACGCATGCGCGCGCGCACACACACACGGGGGGGGGGGGGGGGGGGAGGACCAGAAACGAGCTGCGACAAGCAGCCATCAGCAAGAACATAACATCCATCAACACTAGGTCAGACTGTGAAGAGCAGGGAGTCAGGGACTACCTTTGGTAGACCAGTCGAAATGACATCCTATGTCGAGAAGACATAGAGAAGAAGTCACCATCTTGGCTTGCGATCACTCTGTACCTTGAAGAGCTAGGAGTGTCGTAAACACTATAGAATGGTCTCCTACCACCTAGCCACGTCATGACAAGGAGAGCCGCAGATTGTGCCGTAGGGCAATGAGTTTCGCCGAGACAGCCGCTGCACCTCCTCTTGGCCTCACCAAAAACCACAATCATTAAAAGAGTGCACTTGAGCACTATACAAGCTAATGAACCCTCAAGTGTCATCGAAGGGCACCGAACACTCAGACCTCGTCGTCCCACGAGCACCCATAAGAGTAGGTTGACCAACAAAACCAAGATTACCAAGGTATCGATGGTCACCACAGAGCACTTCCACCACCACCACTAGAGGCCTCCAAGGAGAGCTAACAAAACAAACGCGGCCCAAACGAGACGCCAAATGACCGACAGGGATCAATGACTCCAAAAAAACTCCCCCAAGGGGACAACGACATTGAACACGTCATCGTTGTCCAATCCAATGTGGATCTAGGGCTTTTCTATGAAGAATAAATAGAACAAAGTACGGGAGGTTCACAATGACGCCTGCAAGGAGGAAACAACACTTGAAGGCCACCATAACCATTTCATCCCGGACATAACAACATCATGTCGGCTGCCAAGTCCAGAAAAGCACATGAGCATGGGACTCATCATTCTCCTACTAGTCAGTGGCGAGTGTGCTTGCTAAGTCCATCAATACCCCCCCCCCCATGTCATAGTCACTCACCCCGAGCATCGGCTTCGACAAAACACCGATTGATCATGGTTGTTGCACCAACCCAAACCACGACCAACGCCATGACACACGCCCCGCCAGCAACAACCACCGCCATCTTAGCAAGGCACAACAGGCCAGATCCGGGTGGAAAGTAACCTCCTCCCCAAAAAAAACCGAGTTGCAGCATCGCACCCAGACCACCGCATCGCCCCAAGCGCTTGCACCCATAACACGTGCAAGTCCCCGCCGAATCGAGCGCCCTGCACCGCCCCATCCCAAGCGAGAGGAGCATCCAATGGCGACGAGGGAGAGGGATTGGGGGGGGGGGGGGTGCTAGTGGCAGCTAGGGTTTGCCCCTAGGCCGGGAGCAACACGGTGGACAAATATTGAGGTAATTTGCCATAACCCAGTTTAGTTCTAATACAAACAATATTTGTCTTTCTTCCTTTTTTTCAAAATTAAAAAATATTTAGATGTGAATTTATTTTACTGTGATACAGACATCTTGCTTTCCACTCCCTACAAGACTTGGTTGTATATCTATCGTGTAGTTTGAATTCCACTACACTGCATATGTGCATTGTTGCTATCCCTCTTTCTTGGCCGTCTAATGGAAAAGAACTGTAAAAAACCGAACGGAAAACCACGAAACTCTTGCTTTGGTGAAAACGAAAATGTCTAGGAGGAAAAAAAATGAAATTGAAGAAACTAGTTCGTGATGTCCAAAGTCCAAACATACAATGCCACTAATAATTGTACAAAGTTGGTTGGATCGGGCAATATCTCCTTTTCTACCATTGTTGCAGCCCCCGGTGAAGGTTTGTGTCGGGTAGGTTCTTATGGTACTCCCTCCGTCTAGGTGAGTAAGTCATCTTAGATTGTGCACCGTGATCAAGGAGAAGGGAAAAACGAGAGAACTTAATGTTCATTTGCTAATTAATAGCATTGCATGCAATGAACTAACCACTGCATGTCGTGTTTGGTAGTCTCAAGTCATTAAAAACATGCACACCCACATCTCCTATTGGTTGATATGTCAAGAAACAAGAAACGATGTAGAATTTAATGCACCGCGCCTAAGTATTTTAAGATTATTTGATTTTCGTAAGATGACTTACACACCTAGACGAAAGGAGTACCGGAAGTGCCGTACCCGCCGTGTGCGGCAGAGCGTAGTCATGTGCACACCCCGGGCAGTTCTGTTGCTTCGGTGGCCCGGGCGCCGCAAGTGGCGTACCTGCCGGAGGCAGACCGTAGGCATGGTCACATTCCAGGCAGTGATGTTGCTTCGGCAGCCCGGGCGACTCAAGTGCCGTACCCACCGAGGGCGGTGCAGCGTAGTCATGGGCACACCCCGGGCAGTAATGTTGCTTCGGCGGCCCGGGCTACGCAAGTTGTGGCAGCGGAGCGTAGTCATGGTTCGGTCCCCTCGATTTCCCGGGCATAGGTGATTGCGGCTGTATTCCTCGTCCACGCCACCAGGTTGGAAAATTAAAGCCTGCACACCACCATGGGCCGGGATGCAAATCACATCACAACTAGCGCCAGCATGAACATCTGCTCCAAATACAAAAAATAACAGGGTGCGCCGATGGTTACCTTTGGGCCTGGCGGCGCAGCATGGCAGCAGGAAGCACCATGCGATAATAGGCAGGAGGACCACGGCGCTTGCGAGCCAGGACGACGAAGAAGATCGCCTCATTATCGATACCAAACTAGCTTGGTATTAGCCTTGTGTCTCTCTCTCTCTCTCTAGACATTTCCCAACGTATGGCGTTTCTTATACGAGTGATTGCAGGTCAAAGTCGTCTCTCAGTATACGGACACGTACCCTTTGCCAAATTGCCAAATTGCAGCGCTCTCGGAAGTCGAGCGATGCTTGAACAGCCAACAGGGCAACGGCTAGATCGATGGCACTGACATTTATCTAATGACGATTCTAATCTAACCATGCTCTCCGTTCGATATAACCATGCTCTAATCACTGCCATCTACAGCTCTGCACTGCCATTCTTCTAGTCTAATCTAGCCCAAGTCAAGTGCTCCAAGTCGTCCCTCTGCATGTCAGTGCTGTCCCCTCCGTCCCAGCGCATGCCTTCAACTGAACCTGTCAAGCAAACCTGCTGTTAAATGATAATGATTGTATGTAACATGAAAGAATTCCTTATTTAACACTATCTTAAATTTCGCTTCCCTATTTAACACTGGAAAATATTTTCTTTCTTATCTAATATCGGTCTAAATTTTATACCCTTTATTACACTTTCGTTCATTTTGTGTTTTTATGGTGTTAAATGACACCTCAAGAAAACATTTTGCCACATATGTAGTACTCCCTCCGTCTAGGTGAGTAAGTCATTTTAGGCTGTGCACCGTGACCAAGGAGGGGAAAACGAGAGACATTAATGTTTATTTGCTAATTAATAGTATTGCATGCAATGAACTAACCACTGCATGTCATGTTTGATAGTCTCAAGCCATTAAAAGCATGCACACACTTAGACGGAGGGAGTATGTGGTATGTAACAGCAAAGCCAGCGCCCCTGGCGGCCGACCCGACTGGGCGTGTGGCCGCCAAAGGAAGGCCCGGCCGAGGATGCTTCACAGTCCCAGATCAATTCCTCCTGGCCAGAGTACTTGTACACGCCCGTACATATGAGCTTTGTTCTTTTAACACAACACAAAGCGCTCATATATACACGCATAAACTCACCTCTATGAACTTACACATGCACATTATGCCTCTATGAGCACCTTTAAGAGACTGAGTCGGCATATCATACCCCTATGAGCACCTCCAAGAAATTGAGCAGGCATATCATCTTGAGATTTTACGAAGTCCACATAGGCGCCTCATAGTTGACGGAACGTCTCGTCCCACTGAACGCGCATCGCCAGAAATCCTGAAATAAATACAGGATAAATGCGAGCACCGGGACTTGAACCCTGGTGGGCTGAGAATACCACTGTCCACCTAGCCATCCAACCGGATCGCCCCGTACATATGAGCTAAGAGCATCTACAACCGAGCCTCTCAAACATGCTTCATACGCCCGGGCGGGCCGCCCAGTCACTGTCCAGTCATGATTTTTTGACCCAGACGGGCCCCTCAAACGGCCCGCAAACGGACGGGTTGACCGGCACTCTCCATATCCAGCCCAAATATGGTGTGGATATGGGGGCGTCCGGGCACGCCCGCCATGTCAGCCTGGCAGTATGGCCCCACAGGGAAACACCCGGAAACCCAGCGGTCCAACGGACGCCGCGTCCGTCGTCGTGGTGTGAATGTCGCGTGGCGCCGCTCCGGCTCGCGCGGTGTGAACGCCATGGCGCCACTCCGGCTCACCGTCCAATATTAAATCCGGCTATTTAAGCCGGTCGTCGTCCCACAACCCTAACCCAACCCCCTTCCCCCTCTGCACGCCTCTAGTCCGAGCCCATCCACCTCCTCCCTCTCCCGCTACTGCGCTCTATCCACGCTCCAGCACTCCACAATGGTTCGGAGCAAGATCACGTACTATGGCATGCTGACGCCGGAGCGCCGCAACGAGATCCAATAGCAGATCCGAGTGAGGGAAGCCGCGCGCGCCGCCTGCATCGCTACTAGGCTGCCTCTGGACTTGTCGGAGCCGGAGGAGGAGGAGGAGCAGCAGGGGGGAGAGGAGGAGGAGGAGGACATGACTCCGATGGAGGTGGAGGACACGAAGGAGCCGAACCAGCAGGTGTCGGCCTTCAACTTCGAGCAGGCGGAGGTGTAGTTCGCCGTCGCCCAGTCCGCAAGATGGCCGAGCGGCAGGCCATCCTGGAGTCCATCCAAGATGAGGCCTATGTGGAGGCCAACCGGGCGTTCCTCCAGCGACAGCAGGCGGAGACCGACGCGCTCTTCGATGAGCTCAACACTGAGATAGAGACGGAGGAGGCCGGAGGAGGCGGAGCTGCAGCGCCGCCCATGCTGCCGGAGCCGAGCACGAAGATCGTCGACATCTTCGATGACGAGTAGCTAGTTGATCGACGTAGTACGTAGGTTTATTTTAGTTTGCATGTCTTTGTATGGATTTGAAAATATAGTATGAGATGTCCGGATTCAACAAATAAAATTTGAGGCGTGCCCGATGACTGCCAGCGGACGCGCCTGCGGGCGTTTGAGGGATCATATTCATCATATGTGTTAAAGTGTACACAGTCCAGGCCGGTCCGGTCCTGAGCAGCCGTTTAGACCGGCCGCCGTCGGACCGGACCGAGCAGCGTGGCAGTCCCCTTTTCATGCACCAGACCGGCGGAGGTAAAGCTCGGGCCTGACCGAGAGGACCGCCCATGGCGACGACGGTGGCAGCAAGGTTGTGACCACGGCAGCGGCAACAGATGACTCCGGCGAGATGCTAGACACGGTGTAGACAAGTGCATGGTCGAGATCGGCGACGGTTCACACATGGCAGCGAGGAGACGCGGTGGCGCCGGCCAGGGGGCATCTGTTTGCCGCTCATGTTTGTTCCTGCAGATTTTCCGTTACATGCAAATATTTTAGCGCGTGCATGAGCCCACGATTATGTGTGTGCCGGCCTTGCCGTGATTAGAGGATCAATTTCGACGTGGAGAGAGTCATGGGATGACGCCATAATTATTATTTTTTTGAAATTGATGACGCCTTAATTAACGCCTCGAATCTCGTTTCTCATGATGTTTCTGTTATATGTTCAACGGAGTAAAAGGAAAGGAAAACCACCCGATGATTTTCTGTGTGTGGACCTTGATGTTTCTTGTTGCTTCTGCCATCCCAGCGTTCCTCGCCCGCTACCAAGTCGTAGCGCTTATTCCACTAAGAACAAACCAAGCCGGTTGGACATGTTTTGTTTTTAGTATTAGCATCTACTCCCTCCGTTTCTAAATATTTGTTTTTTTAAGATTTCAAATGGACTATCACATACGGATGTATAGATATATTTTAAAGTGCAGATTCACTGATTTGCTTCGTATTTAGTCACTTGTTGAAATTTCTAGAAAGACAAATATTTTGGAATGGAAGGAGTATTAAAATTTTGATCTCATACCACATGAAGGGTAAGAAAGTCCTTTCAGGTGTCACTTAACACTGTTAAGACTCGAAATAGACGAAAAGTGTTATAAAGAGCATAAAATTTAGACTCAGTGTACAAATGGGGGGGAAATATTTTCCGATGTCAAATAGGAAAACAGAATTAAAAACCGTGTTAAATTAAATAAGGAATTATCTCATGTAACATAGAGCTTGTACATACTCCACGTTCGTCTTGAGCGATCGAGTCATGCATGGCCACCAAAATGTACGAGGCAGAGTAATCATTTTAGAACTACTGTTCCTGCTTACAAAACATGTTGATGGCATTAAAAATGTCCTAAAATACAATATTTTGAATTTTTTTACACTTTTACTTAAATTTAGAAATATCCTAAAATATAATAATTATATTAAAAATTTATACAGTGTTTTCAAAAATGTTCATGAAATTTAAAAGCAATGTGTCGTAAATTTAAAAAAATGTACATCGCATTTTTTGAAAAATGTTCACATGTTTCAAAAAGTATGTTTGTGACATTTCTAAAAAAATGTTGAAACAATGTTAATAAAATGTTTAGACAGCTAAAGAAGAAGAAAAAATCGGACCAGTCAACAATCTGAGGAGTGACCGAGTGAATGACCCGAGAAGCAACCGAGCGAGCGGCTCAAGCAACGACCTAATTTCTGTGCCGAACCAAATGCGTGGACGCCATAGGTGAGAAATAATATGAATCGGTACGAGCGATGTATAGCTCTGGCGAGTTCCCAGATCGAAACCTGGCTTCACCAAGGCGCTGCCTGTCAAACAATTTGAAGAGTTTAAGCATAATCTAAACATAGGATAGTTGAGATTAAGGGAGGGTGTTAGATTATACGTCAGGTAGCTTATCACGTGTTGGACTATATCTCTTATAATCTCAACGATCTCTATGTATCTCTATCTCCTCCCGTACGTGACTCCTATTCCTGTAACTGGGATCCACCAGGACTTGTACGCCACGGCGAAGGCTCTTCTCGCCCAATATAAATATACACGATGCGGCTCCCACGTGGAGTAGGAACGCTTGCAATATAATACACTACACTGGATATTAAAAATACAAATGAAAAATCATGAAACTATTGCTTTGGCGAAGTTTAGGAAAAATGATAAAAAGAATGGTTTTAGTTATGATTTCTGCCTTATTTTGGGCTTTATGGAAATCAAGGAATGGTATAATCTTTGATAATAAGAAAGTTACTGATCCTATTACTTTGATCAAACTAATGAGTCATTGGATGGTGGATTAGTCAATTTTACAGATAAAGAAGCGTCAAAAAAGGTTGTTGGAGCTAGGAGCAAAACTATTAGAACGGGTAGCAAATGAGATATATGCAGCTTCGCGGGGATGGAGAATCAACGTGGCGTGACTGGAAGGATGCTACTAGTTTCTTCATTTGTTGTTCTGATTTCTAGTAGTTGTCTTTTGGAGTCTATTGCTAGGGCTTAGGGTAAGGCCTAGATGATTAAGGTGGATGAATGTATTAAAGACTAAGATGCGTGTGTTGTTCGTCACCTCGCTTGGCTCTGGATCATTTCCCCTCTTCGGGGCTGTGACGCGGTGGGGGGGGGGGGGGGGGGGTTATGTTAGGGTCGATTATGGTCTCGTAGTTTGTTTTCGAATGTGGTTTTCTATAATAAAATCGGAAGGAGAGAGCCCTTCTTTTATCAAAATAAATAAATTACTTTGGTGAAATATGACAATGTCTATAGCTAGGAGGAAAAAAATGAAATGAAAGAAAACTAGTTCGTGATGAGTCCAAAGATACAAGGCCACTAAGAATAGCACAAGGTTGGTTGGATCGGGGCAATCTCTCCTCTCCTGGCCGCTGTTTTAGCTCATGTTCTTCGTGTGGCCACGGGTGCAGGTTGCATGGGACGTTGTTCAGTACCTCGTGCCGGGAAGGTTCTTACGCTGTGGCGCCGCAAGTGCTACAGCGTAGGCATGGTCACACCGCGGGCAGTGATGTGGCCCGGGGGCCGCTCGTGTTGCACCCACGGGTGGCGCCAGAGCGTCTTCATAGCCACACCCCGGGCAGTTCTGTTGGTTCGGCGGCCGGGGCGCTGAAACTGCCGTACCGGACGACGATGGTGGCGGAGTGTAGGCATTGCCGCACCCCGGGCAGTTCTGTTGCTTCGACGGCCTGGGGGCCGTGAGTGCCGGCGGCGGCCGAGCGTAGTCGTGGCCACAGCCCGGGCAGTTCTGTGCCCTCGGCGCCCCGGGCTTGGGTGATTTCGGCCGTATTCCTTCTCCACGCACCCCGGTTGGAAAATTAAAGCCTGCGCCTGCATGCACACCACCATGAGATCAAGACGCAAATCACACACCATGAAGATCAACTACGAAGACAAAAACAACAGGGTGCGCTGGTGGTTACCTTTGGCCCTGGAGGCAGAGCATGGCAGCAGGAAGCACCATACGATAATAGGCAGGAGGACCATGGCGCGTGCGAGCCAGGACGAAGAAGATCGCTTCATTGTCGATGTCAAACTAGCTCCTTATGGACCTTGTGTATCTCCTTATTGACCTTGTCTATCCCCAAATCACAGTGGCATTTAATCAATATTGTCGGTACGGACACGTATCCTATATTCATTCTGGCTCCGATCCTTAGCCAAATTGGCAGCCCAGCGTCTCGATGCTAGTCGCATGCATTGGCAAAGGCTCCTCTGACCCGATCGATTGCATTGGCATTAATCTAAGTATCTAACCACGCTCTTCGTTTTACCTACACTGCCATTTACTATTGAAGAAATCTGGCCAAGTCAAGTGCTCCAAGTCGTCGTCCCCTGCATCCCAGCGCATGGCTTGAACCGGTCAAGCAGGCCTGCTGGTAAACGGTAACATGTCCATTGTAAGCGACCGTGGCATGCATGCATGCATGGCCACCAAACTGTATGTGGTAGAGTAATTTGTACCATGTGTCATGCGTGCACCCTACTCCTCCGGAGAATGTATCATGTGCAACAGTTGAACTGGTGCACCGGATGCACCTATAGATTCCAGGCCATTGGATGCAATATATATGGATGGAACTCTCTGTTTAAATATGGGCATAAGGTTGTTTTATAGCCCAACAAACACGCAGTGAGCAAGATGGCCCATGTGCGGCCCAACTACTAGTATTGTGTTGTAGACTACTACTATGAGTGTCACCGTTTTCTCAAAAAGAAAAAAGAGTTTTACCGGAACACTATTGTGGTTTGAGTTGCACAACTATGTCAATGCTTTTGATTGTTTGATGACTTCAATACTTTGGTTGCCAAAGTTGAACATTTCCGCTATTGCCAAAAGCAAAGAAATTCAATCTTAGGAACTAAAAAAATAATCCGAATGGGAACTATTTATTTCTTGATTCTCCAGCGAGCATCCTTACTTCCTTCTTCAATGAAAATTCTATGTTTTAGCTCTGTATAAACCCAAAAATGAGAAATTCTCTATTTGTAGAAAAGTCTTCTTTTTTGTTAAATCTGCAAAAGCCGATCGGAACTCTGATTCATGTTTGTGGACTTTAATAGCTCTCCTATCTACCCGGAAATGATCTTCTACCTTTACCGTCTGTGTTCTTTGCATATCTTTTGATTGTTTTTCAAATCATTGTGTCGTTACAAATTCAGTGGTTGCAACCTTGTGAGCAAGTTATTGCCGGATTGGATAGAAGAAGTGAAACAAAGCTATGAAGGAGAAAATTTAGCTGAAGATGTTAAGAAGAGCATTAGTGAAGCGAGAGGTGGACAAGATGGTTCGGAAGAGGAGGAAGGTGGTTTCTTTAAAAAACTATACTCCCTCCGTCCCAAAAAAGCGCCGCGGATTTAGTATAACTTCCCGGAGTTGGGGGCCACCAAACTCCGGGCTACGCTCCCATACCCGTTTTTACACCTCCGGGGCGCTTTGAGAGACTCGTGGTCGTGGTCACTTTTTCGCGATTTTGGGCGGGAAAATTTTCCGTCATGCCAAAAATACGGTGTGTTATTGTTCACCATTGCCAAGGCGTCTACAAAAGTGAGGAAGCCAAATAGGATGAACGCGCGCGAGAGGATGCTTCCAGCAGGAGACGAGACTTTGGGCGGGAAACAAAATTTCAGCTCGTAAGGGACGTGACCAGTCCGATCGGCTCGAAGATCGACATCCGGCGAACACGAGCTGCCCGTGAGGTCCTTCCGGCAAAAACGGGCGTGCCTCTCCCTCGTACGGACTCCGCCTTAGCTACACGCGGCCTTCACGGGAACGGAGCCATGTCCGCGTGTGTTCGGCCGGACCCATGCTCAACCCTGATCACATTCATTTTAACACACCCTGCAAAAAAACATTCATTTTAACACATAGAGGTAATATGTGAAGGCACACTCGGTAGACGGAAATCTCCCTGCACTCTAGCATACTCGTGAGGTATAAAAGAAATTTGTCTGTGAAAATTCTACTCCCCGTCGGGACTCTAGAGCAAGCCCACCCCATGATCAGAAAATCCATGCAAGTCTACGTGGGTGCCATTAGTCGACAGACAGATGCCGGTAATAAGTTCAGGTGGATGACTTGTCGCTTGTCATTGTTGTCATCGACCCTTCTCTTTGTTTCATCATCTTGTTTCTTCATCGTCATGCACACATCGGTCCGTCCTCCTGATATCTCAACGATTTGTATGAGTAGATCTCAGCTTCTTTTCTAAACCAAAATTAGACTGTAAAGTTTGGCCAAGTTTATGAAAGAAAATATAAAAAATACATATACACTATTATCAAATAAACGGTTGTTCTCTCTTGATTCTAGATCATTAACATCATCACTAGGATCCCCCAATTGACTGTGTGTCACCATTCACAAAAATAATCTTCTCGTTGACACACAAGAAAAATAAAAATGCTAATGGTGGCAAATCACATATTTCAAGGAGGATTCCAACACGTAAATCCTCTAATTTGTCCTAAACGAAATGTTTGACTACATATTAAATCCCTTAACTCTTCTACAACATGGTTTAAATTGCAAGGTCAGTACGGAGATGTGAGATTGGCATGTATACCCGCATTTCTCGTATCACTAAATGAGCCCTGTAAACACAAATGGAGTGGGCAGCCCGAATGTGCATACATCGCCATTGATCATACATGAATAGCATGTGTGCCGGTCACCGGGGTTGCCTCCTGATCGAATTCGATAGGTTCATTTTCTTTACAGCCGAACTAACTCCATTTCCATTAATTGCTTATGAAAAATAACCATCATACAAGCTGCAAAAAAGGAGGGATGGGGGAATAACAAAAATATTAAAGAGGCTTGCGAGTTTAATCACTAGTAAGAAACCCACCGTGAATGTTTGCTCATGAACAACCACACTATGGGGCAAAAACCTACTAGCGCAAGATAAAAATGTTTAAAAAGTTGGGGATCACGGTGCAAATTACATTCAAAAGCAACACTTGCTCGAGTGATAGAAGCATCATTTCCAAGCAACCTCCAGAATGACCAGCAGCAATCAGCTTCCAGTAACAGCCGGCGGCGCCAGATCAAGGCCATGCATGGCAATAACCATCAAATCACCTGTGGTACCACGGTGCCTTGCCCCGCGGCGGAGGAGGCATCCGTCCTACATGGCTTCCTTGTGTAACCCCTGACGACCCGTCGTCGGACCACTTACCATGCTTTCCTCCTCCCCCCGGCCTTGCCTCCCCAAGCCCTTGAGCAAATTGGTTTCCTCCTTGTTCCCTCGGCATGTGCCAAGACCCGTCACGAAGATCACTAAATGAATAGCCTCCTGGCGCTTGTCCGCCACCCCCCTGATCTAATTGGTTTCCTCCCCTTGGCCCGGCCTCAGCCCCCTGACCAAAGTCGCCAAATGCACGCCCTGATGCCATAGCAACAAATTATATGCCAAAAATGTGCACCCACTTCCAAAATATAAGAATTAGAACGGACGCGTGGTTGCGTACCTTTGCAAACAGCAGAGCATGGGCATGGCAGCAGGGAGCAGCAGCAGGCGAACACCAGGGTGATTGCCATGGCGCGTGTGAGCGAGGACAGAGAAGAAGATGACCGCCTCATTGTCGATAGGACGATCCTGCCTTCCTAGCTTCAGCTCTGAAGAAATGATTTGATCTCTCTTTGTGGCCGGGTTACTCCTCTTAGTTAAGTAGTGCCCTAAGTGCAACAACAAGTGTGTCAAGTCAACAGATTGTCTGAAAATCTAGATTAACCTAATGTAATCACGATCAAGTGTAGCTAAATAGATGCTCGGAGCCCCAAGTCAAGTCAAGTGCTCAAAGTCGTCCATGCCAACACTTAATCTCTGTTGTCAATGCATCTTAATCACGGTTGCAGGCTTGAAACAGTCAGGCAAAGCTGCTGGCAACTGTAACATACAATTCGTACAAGTTGCTACTGCCAGCTGAGCAGTTGTACTGGAGATGCTCACCGATAAGCAGAGCAGCGTGGCAGTTCACCGATAAGCAAAATGGGCATCGGAATTTCAATAAGAAAATCAGAGTGCCGCAGCAGAAGCGTAGTGGGCCCATAATGCATAGGTCCAAACCTGGCTCTGGTAATATTTTCCACATTGGGCTGAACTTTTTTTTTCTGGGCTGCGATATTTTATTCGTTGTTCAACCAATTTTCATATTCATGAGTTCTGAACTGGACTTCAGTTTTTCGTGTGGTCCATTTCGATTTTGTAGGATTGTTTGGCCCGTTTCTTCTAATCATGCATCTTTCGAACATTCTTAACCTGAAAAGGAGGTCTTGGATCAATCTGTTTGACTTTTTTTTCTGGCTATTGTAGATTCTTCTTACGGTGACATTGTAGAAATTTTCAAGCCGTGCATTTGTCGTTTCGTCCATGAATAAGTATACATCTACCATATGGTACAACAAATTGCTTTTCTTTCCCCTCTCGCAAGGCGACTAGGGAAAGCCTTTCTCCCCTCGATTTTCGCCTGCAAGCCCGTGGATCCACCTACACTCTGCCTGCCGCTCAGACTGCCGATGGCGGGAAGAGGACCTTGTCCCTCGGCTCCGGCTAGTTGATAGATAGGGTTTTGGTTCTTCTTTTTTCATGCTTAAATATCCCACGAGGTGCTTCAGAAGAGCATAAAATCCTTCTAAGAATAAGAAAGAAGGTACAAAACAAATGGAAATGTGTGATATGCCATGAATAGTTCCGTGGCGATGTAAGATAGAAAGAACGGGGAGTTAGGCCTTCGGTTTCCTCTGTAGCCATTTTCCGACATGCGGATTCACTTCTCTGTTCAGACGGACGGCGGTGCTTCTTCATCGATATAGTCTTCCAGGCTCCGATCCTCCTCAAGTTCGTCCATTAGGACGAATTACATAGAGCTCTGATGTAGATTCCTGTCAGCTCCTCGGGGCGGCAGGTTTAGGTTTCTTGTCGTGCGTACACAAAGATTTGGTGTCAGGTTCTTCAGGTCGATTCAAGGATTCAATGCCAACGAAATTCGTTTTTAAGGGCCTTGGTCTAGGGTGGCCACCCGCAGGGTTTGGGTACGGGTAGAGCCACCCCCTAACCCTTACCCATCCCATTTGATCTTACCCATCATCCGTACCGTATCCACTAGTGGGAACAATTTATGTTCATACCCGTCAGGTAAATGGGTACCAACGAGTAAAAATACCCACGTTTGAATAACATTAATTTGAGCATCACATAATTATAAACAACAACATATAATCACAATTTATAAACAACAAACATAATAACATCAATACATACTTATAAACAACATCCTATGAAAATCAGCACTTTCTTGTAAACAACAACACATCAAAACAACAACACATAGTCATAAGCAGTAGCACATAGTCATACATTTAAGTTCAAAACTCACGACAAAGTGTACAGGTAATTTGTCAATATTCGTTAGATTTTATAAGGATACATGGGTATGCGGGTGAGGGTTATGTGATCTCATACCCTACCCGCTCTCCCCGATGGGTTTGAGATTTGCCTATTTTCTTTACCCATGGGCAACGTTTTGTCTCATGCCCTTACCCTAATAGTATTTTTACCCGCAGGATACATGGGTATTGGGTACCCATTTGCCATCCCTACATTGGTCCTTAGGGGTACGTGCACGAAGACTTCATGGTTGTCATCGATAAGATCAGGTCTACTTCAGTATGGGAGCGGTGACAGTGGCATCCG
Organism: Triticum aestivum; assembly: GCF_018294505.1. Taxonomy (NCBI): domain Eukaryota; kingdom Viridiplantae; phylum Streptophyta; class Magnoliopsida; order Poales; family Poaceae; genus Triticum; species Triticum aestivum. The sequence goes on from NW_025225088.1 coordinate 26,101, forward strand.
CGGCTCGTTCTGGCGGCGGCAAAGGTCATTCGTTGATCCATGGACCTTGATGTACTTTTTTTTATTATGTTCATGCTACTTTGTGCTTCCGGTGAATCTTTATTTTAGTATGAACCTTTTCGCATAGAAATCGTATGTCATACAATAAAATTACAAAAATTACATTTAATTTGCACATTGACAAGCGAAAGAAGAAGGTCCATTATACTGTGAACAAAAATCAACTTCAAATTTTGTCGAGCTGACTGACTGTTTTTTTTCTTTTTTTAGTCAACTACACCGGGCAAAAGCCAACCTGAACATATTTTTCATCTTTTGAAAAACAGAGCAGGATCAGACACCGTTGGATCAGTAGAAAGGAGACCGGCCACCAAGAAGATATACAGAAGAAGACACCAGCTTGCCGAGTCACTGGGATAGCCTTACTGGCTTGCTTGGTTTTACAACCGAGCTAAACCCATTTTCTCTACTCCTAATGTCTCAGTCCATACGTAGTTTCGTTCGCTCGTACCCTCCCCCTCCCATCGAACGAGAGGCCACCCCTCGACCCCATCCCACTTCCACCGTTTTTTTTATTAACCGAGACAATCCCCAAATAAACCCCACAATGGCCGAACAATATTAACCGATGGCATTCTTTCCAAACAATATTAACCTTTCCAAGTAATACTTTTCATACACATCAGGAATCAAATATTACCCGATGGCATCCTTTCCAAACAATATTATCCTTTCCAAATAATACTGTCCATACCCAACAGGAATCAAATCGCACCGCAATCGAAAACAGATATACAACGCCAATCAATCTTTTCGTTCTTTCCATCTTACACCTCCAATGCCCAAAAATAAAGCGACCAATCATAGTCTGTCCATCACGCCTTCCATATACAACAACAAACCAATTTTCAAAACGTTTCTGAGCGGGACGGGCAAGGCCTGTTTCTCCATGCTTCCAGGTCTCGGTTTGGGATCCTACCAGTTTGCCATTCGAGCGGCTGGGCGAGGCATGTTTCTTTCAAAGTTTTCCATCGGAGCAGGAGGCACCGGTGCCGCCGCGGCTGCGAGCAACAGGTTAGCACCTACTGATGTTCGACCGAGTTTAAACCACAGGGCAGTAAGCTGTGCACGCTTCACAATTTGCAACTTTACCTTTGTTCGTGAGTGCCGCAACTGTTCTTATGTAAGTAGTACCCCCAACTGTTCATTATAGCTCCAGCAATGCGCACATGGCCTTCTTACGTACGAGCGAGGCATCGAGCTGTTAGATTTAAGGAATAAAATGGTATTAGAATCACTGTAAAAGAGGTAAATCTCTGCGATTAGAATCTATACTCCCGTTCTTGATATGGAGAAATGCAAGCTTCCATTGTCACAATTTTTATAGGTGGCAGAGAGAGGGTGTAAATCACTTTTTAGTAAAACACCGGTTTTGTTCTACAATGCCATATGGAGATATACAGAAGTTCTCAACTGTTACTAAGAACTCTTTGAAAGCAGTAAGCAATAAATCAAATGCCAGCTTCCATAGTCACAGTTTTTATAGAGGCAAATGGAGGCAACAAATAACCTCCTGCTCCGATGGCAAACCAATCTTCCAGGTCTCGCTTCCATTGTCACAATTTTTATAGGTGGCAGAGAGAGGGTGTAAATCGCTTTTTAGTAAATCACTAGTTTTGTTCTATAATTTTTATACGGATGTTCTCAACTGTTACTACATACTATTTAAAAGCAGGAAGCAATAAATCAAATGCAAGCTTCCATTGTCACAATTTTTATAGATGGCAGACAGGGCATAAATCACTTTTTAGTTACAGTGGTTCTCAAATTATGTAAATCACTTTTTAGTAAATAACCTTTTTAGTTCTACAATGCCATATGGAGATATACAGTAGTTCTCAACTGTTTTCTAAAAACTCTTTCCTCAAATAGTATGCAAGGGGATGAAAAGGTTACTGCCCTGTTCCGATGAGCTCACAGATTTTATTGTGGCCCATTAAAACTCCTTGAGCTTCTTGCTGTCAAGACTTCATCATTTCAAAATTATCTTCCAGACTTTGATGTTTGTCTCTTCAATGAACTAGGAACCCAGGTAGTGATGCCTCGCTGGAGTATTGGTGAGCATGCGATCGGTTTTCTGCATGTTTTATAACCTGATGAGTGCATTCAACAACATATATCACTTCAGTACCAGAGGAAAATCAGCAAAACTAAAAACTATTTAAAAGCAGGAAGGAATAAATCCAACATTTGTTGCATATATATGTTTAGTTATCACAAATATTAAGGGTTTAATCTCTGCCGCTTCCTTAGTGCTGAGTCATGGGCTTTCCAAATAGTTGATATTAATGGGTCTGAGATATTGTAGGTTAAAGTATGTTAAATATAGTAGATGGTACTTGTTGATCTGTTTTTCCAATGACAGTTGTCTGTGACAATGATGTCCTCGAATGACTTGACCCCGTTTGGTTCTCGGTGGGAAAGGGTGAATCTTTATAAGCAACACCTACAGCGACAAATGGAGGCAACAAATAACCTCCGACGCCCTCTTGGTGATATCACCAATGTTGATATATTCCCGAGCGAGGGTCCAGGTATATGGAATTTGAACAATATTGGTTTTTAGTAAATTGATTTCAAGATTGGTTTCTACTAATTTGAAAAATCCATTTCGCAAGCCATGGGAGTGCCCCACAACCATCGAGCATCATGTTTATTCGTGAAGCAACAATACCATCACCCTCAACCATTGAACTCCCCAAAGGGAGTCCAGGTATAACTCATCAGCAAGGTTTAAATGCCTCTGATATTGGTTTTTACTAATTTGAATAATATTTCAGATGCCATTACATCTGACCCACATCCGTCGAGCGGCCTGGTTATACATGAAGCTACAATCCCCTCTGCTGAAACCATAGAACTCCCCAAAGGGAGTCCAGGTATATCTCACGGTCCACTTGCTCGTAATCTGGTTTGTTTTATCATTGATATATTGTAGCCCTCATGGTGCATGATTGTAGCGGTAAATACGATTAACCTGTAGTGAGATCATTTATCTTGAATGTTCTGGTTCGGATGCTAATGTGTATATATATGTGTACAATAACGGATCCAGCTACAAGGGCCCGGGATGCCAAGAGCGCACGGAGAAGAGCAGCTTATAAAAAGAAAAAAGAAGACGAAGGGTATCAAGAACAGATCGATAAGTTGAACACACGCAGACAGGAATCTTACCAGAAGAAGAAACAACAGGACACAAGAGAACAAAGAGAAAATATAAATGCACAGAGGCGAGCAGCTTATCAGAAGAAGACACAAGAGGACACAAGCACTGGTCATGTCTTACCACAACAGCAAAGGGATATTATAAATGCAAAGAGGCGAGCCACTTACAAGGAGAAGAAGGAACAAATAAACACGCAAAGATGTGAGACAGATCAAAAACATCGAGATAGCTTGACACCAGAGCAGAAAGGGGAGATGAGTGCTCAGCGCCGACAACGGGAGAAAGCTACGCGGAACACCCCGTGTGCTGAATCCATTGCGATGCCTCGTCCTGATTTAGCAACCTCAGTTGCGGCAAGCACATGCGGTCACCCCTTCAAAACTTACGGTATTTCTTGCATGTGTACTCCACATCTTTTGTTCGTATGCATTAAACAAATATTTACTTGCTCCGTATCGGTGCAGCCATCTACAGTTGCAGTATGGTGGACGATAATATTGTCATGTTGAATCCTGCGCAACAATCCCATGGTGAACTAATAGATTATGCTCCTACCGTCACGTCATCCCCCACATACATTCGCAACACCGAAACCGATGGTAGTTGTCCCATCAACAACCAGCTTTCATTTTTTAATCATTCAACAATTATTTATGATAATTCAAAAATGTTGCAGGTGCATACATAAGTAGAACCTTTGGTGACGGTGCTGTAGATCGTGACCTCATTGAAAATGATGATCACCTAAAAAGTGTCGACCAGCAAACCAGTGATCCGCTAACAATAGCGGATAGTGCAGCTGACGAGCAGATGCATGAGTCGAGAGCTCAGCTTAGGACGAGAGAGCGAGCTTGCAAAGGGAGGTATGGTGGCGAAGAAGCATCAAGAGAAAATTGGCAAACGAAAATCATGTACGCAGGTGCCACGTGGTGAGAGGAAGGCTCTGCTAAATCGTCGTAATGCAAGCTTTGCAAGTAGGGTTAAGACCCCAACTGCCAGGACTATCTTCATACCGAAAATGAGCTCAACGGGACAACCAACCATACTTGAAGCACATGGTGCCTCAACCTCATCTAGCACGCCAGAGTACACGATCAGGAGTGAAGGTAACACTCCCATCCTTACTCTTCTTGTGTCCCTTGACACTGAACACTCATTTATTGAATCGGCACCCGTGCAACCGACATGGACGCTTACCTTAGTGGTCTCATGAATGATAATGCCAACCCTGACAACCTCTTCGACGATGAGTATTACCTGTTTGCTGGTGAAGGTATGTACACCAGCTTGAGCAAGATCCACACGTTGGGAGTATCGCATTAATTAGAAACATTGTTTGCGGGCTCGGTTGCTGATGACATGGAGCACGACGAATTGGAAGACTCAAGTCACAATACCTATGTCAACCATGATCCCTTGGACTATGTGTACTCAAACCTCCCCGACAGTACACACATCCTCAAGCACGCCGCGAACTGCGACCACTGCAAGGCCAAGAAGTTTGTGTCCGAGGCCCCGGGATTTTGCTGTCGCAATGGGCAGATTGAGCTGAAGCAACCGGAGCCCATCCCGGAGCTAATGAGGCCTTGGTCTAGCCAGGATGCGGACTCTAGGCATTTTCGAGAGAACATACGGTTCTTCAACGACCACTTCTCCTTCACAACGCTCAGCGTCAGCCTGGATGAAAGCTACACAAACATGAAGTCTGGGGTGTACACCTTCCGGGCGCACGGCACCATCTACCACGACGTTCATTCCTTCGGGACAACATCCCGTCCAGAGCATCTAAAATTGTACTTCTACGACGACGACCCAGGCCTAACCCATCGCCAGCCTGCCACCAAGCAATTAGATCAGAATGTCGTCAGAAAGTTAGTGGACATACTCAAGGAAAACCCGTACTCCCAGCAATTTAGGAGTTTGGGTGCCCACAGGGACAACCTCGACGATTACAGGATAGACCTCAACACGGACTAGAGACTAGATCAATGGAAGTATAATAGACCTCTATCATCGGAGGTCGCTGCAATTTGGGTGGAGGGCACTGACCTAGCAAAGAGGTTCGATCGTAGGATTACACTTTGCGGGAATGACAACCAGAGGCACAGTATACATGTGACGGCTGGCTCGTATGACCCTCTCTCTTACCCACTCTTCTACCCAAGGGGGGAGCTCGGTTGGCACCCGAAACTTCCTAAACGTGATGTCCCTTGGCCGGTTGTGCAACAACCAAGAGGTAGAGGTGATGATGATGATGATGATGAGGAGGATGCAGGTAAGCCTTATGCGTATTTTGTCGTTGAGATGAATTGTATACTTCTCATATGAATCCTAATGTCCTCGATACTCATCCATGTGCAGAGGGGAATAGCAGGTTATGCGTCCCGGTTAGAGACTACTACTGTTACATGCTCCAGACACAACCTGGGATATTCAATCCCATACTCTGTGGAGCACGATTGCTCCAGCAATGGGGGGTGGACATGTACATCAAGATTGAGAGTTGTAGGTTGAAATGGTACAGGAAGAACCAGACAAAGATCCGTGCCGACCTGTATAAAGGAGTTGTTGATGCAATTACATCCGGGGAGACCCGGGCAAGCGCTGTTGGAGTAAGGATAGTGCTCCCTGGAACGTACCCAGGTGGCACCGCGACATGAAGCGGAGGCATATGGATGACATGGCAATTGTCCATACCCACGGGAAGCCTGACATCTTCTTGACCATGACCTGCAACCCTAACTGGGAAGAGATAACAAATGAGTTGTTTCCTGGTCAGACAACGCAAGACCGGCCTGATCGTGTGGCTCGTGTGTTCCATGGAAAGCTAGAAGCTATGAAACACATGTTGTTCAAGAAGAATATCCTGGGTGTTGTTGTCGCACATGTATATGTAGTCGAGTTTCAAAAGAGGGGCCTCCCCCACGCACACTTTTTGTTGATCATGGATTCTGCCTATAAGCTTGTCATTCCGGAGCAGTACGACCGACTCATTTATGCCGAGCTCCCAGACAAGCAAAAGTATCCTGAACTCCACGCCTTGGTGGTGAAACATATGATGCACGGACCATGCGGTGCTCTCAACCCCCAAAATGTTTGCATGCAACAAAACGAGTGCAAGTGCAGATACCCGCGGCCATTCAATGAAAACACGACACAGGGCAAGGACTCATACCCTGTTTATCGTCGTCGAGATAATGGTCGGCAGGCTAAGGTCCGGGGTAAAATGTTGGACAACAGATGGGTTGTGCCGTATAACCCTTACCTTCTGCGTATGTTCAATTGCCATATCAACGTTGAGGTTTGCTCCGGCATAAAGGCCGTTAAATACCTTTACAAGTACATATGCAAGGGCCATGATAGGGCTTCTTTCAGCATCGACCAGCCAGACGCCGATGGTAACATTGATGAGATCAAAAGATACATAGACGCGAGGTGGGTTACTCCTCCGGAGGCGATGTGGAGGATATTTGGCTTTTCCTTGTGTGCCAATGACCCGTCTGTCCTACAGTTGCCTCTTCATCTCCCGAATATGCACAGGGTGGCATTCAATGAGCAAACTCACTTGACCGGCGTAGTCGCCTCTGAGAAAGCTTCCAAATCCATGTTGACAGAGTATTTCAAAGCTAACCAAAACCATCCGTGGGCTAGGAATATATTTTACAAGGATTTTCCTGGAAGGTTCACATGGTAGAAGGGTAAGAAGTATTGGAAAGGGCGGGTGGAGCGTTATCAGATAGGTCGAATTGTGTCTGCCAATCCTGCCGAGGGGGAGTGATACTATCTGCGTGTGCTGCTAAACCATGTTGCTGGCAAGACATCCTATGAGGACCTGCTCACCGTGGACGGTAGGCTATGCGGGAGCTTTAGAGAGGTTACCGAAAGGTTGGGACTCATCGAGGCAGATAACACGCTCGACGATTGTCTTACCGAGGCAGAGCAGTGGGCGATGCCATGTTCGCTCAGGAGGCTCTGCACAACAATTTTGGTGCACTATGAGCCAGGCGACGTGCGTGGTTTATGGGATAGGCACTTCGAGCCTATGTCGGATGACTACCGACGATCACACATGTGTCCGATTGAGGCGGAACAGATGGTGTTGCTTGACATTAGGGGTACGTTGCAGTCCATGGGCAAAGACATAGCTGATTTTGCTCTTCCATGCATTGATGATGAGTTCGACCCAAATGAGGGTGAGGCCAGAGAAGTGATCGAGGAATCCAACATCGATTTTGACATCAACGACACTAAATTGGCATTGCCGCTAAACTTGGAGCAGAGGGTTGCATATGACGAGATACTAGCTGCTGTTGAACGCGGTGATGGGGGTGTGTTCTTTGTTGATGGCCCGGGAGGTACAGGGAAGACCTTCCTGTACAGGGCATTGCTCGCCAAGGTTCGAAGCGATGGAAACATCGCTATCGCTACCGCGACGTCAGGCGTCGCCGCTTCTATCATGCCTGGAGGCAGGACTGCCCACTCGAGGTTCAAGATCCCATTGAGCTGCGACGATGGCGCCTCATGCACCTTCACGAAGCAGAGTGGTACTGCCAAGCTACTAAGGATGGCCTCATTGATACTATGGGACGAGGCCACCATGACTAAGCGACAGGAGGTCGAGGCACTCGACAACAGCATGCGTGACATCATGGGAAGACGGGACCGACCCTTTGGAGGAAAAACTGTTGTGTTTGGCGAGGACTTCAGGCAGGTGCCCAGTCGTCAGGAGGGGGTCCCGGGGTCAGATAATCGATGCAACCCTCTGAAGTTCACATCTCTGGAAATGTATAAGCCAGCTAAGGCTCGTCACCAACATGAGGGCTCATAATGACACCTGGTTTGCGGATTACTTGCTAAGGGTAAGCAATGGTACCGAGGAAGTTGACGATCAAGGAAACATACGACTCCCTGAAGGTATTTGTGTGCCGTCTACAGGCGAGGGTGACGACCTGAAGAAGCCGATTGACCATGTGTTTCCAAGACTAGATGACAACATGTCTGATCCGAATTACATGACTTCACGCGCAAACCTCTCCACCACGAATGACAATGTCGACAAGATAAACATACACATGGTAGAGCGTTTTCGGGGAGAAGAAGTAATCTACCATAGCTTTGACAGTGCAGAAGACGACCCATATGGCTACTACGCTCTCGAGTTCCTAAATGGATTGACTCCCAACGGTCTGCCTCCGCATGCACTCAAACTAAAGCTCAACTGCCCTGTCATACTTCTAAGGAACATTGATCCGGCTAATGGTCTATGTAACGGGACGAGGCTTGTGGTGCGAGGTTTCGAGAGGAACGCCATCGACGCAGAAATCGTGATCGGACAACACGCAGGTAGGAGGGTATTCCTTGCTCGAATACCCCTATGCCCGTCTGACAATGACATGTTTCCATTCAAGTTCAAGAGGAAGCAATTTCCTGTAAGGCTTAGCTTTGCTATGACGATTAACAAGGCACAAGGACAGACGATTCCGATTGTTGGCGTGTACCTACCTAATCCGGTGTTTTCTCATGGTCAACTCTATGTTGCATTGTCTCGAGCCACCGCGAAGAGAAATATAAAGATCCTCATTGAGAAGGAGAAGGACAAGGAGAATGGCAAGAAGCAAAGCAGTAAATCAAAGAAGCGAAAAAGACCTACCTTGTCCTTACAAACCTCGATGAAGAACATCGTCTATAAGGAAGTCCTTACAGGCTGAAGTCCGCTCTTAAATATGACAGAGGATTTACTCTTATGCTACAGATAAGTTGGTGCTCTTCGGTGTTCTTGTACAGATATCTTATCTTTCTATGTTAGCAATCGAACCTTATTATGTTTATACAACAAGTCAAATATTAATAATATTGCCTCGGATTTGTGACTTTGCAAGTTGCCAATTTTTGCTGTATGTGACATTATTTTCCCTTTTGCTGGATTGCTTAAGTAGATTATTCGGTGTCTTACCCCAGCGAAGGGGCGGAATTTCCGTTT
>NW_025225088.1:35456-40869 GCF_018294505.1 Triticum aestivum
CTTAATTAGCGGCCGCGAATTCGCCCTTAGTCACAGATTCTATGAACGTCTTGATTAACGTAATTAGCTTAATCACGATCGTCGATGCCGCCATTGTAGAAGGGAATCTAATAGCTGCTCGGAGACCCCAAGTCAAGAGCTCAAAGTCGTCTCTGCCGACACTCAATCTTTGGTGTCAGTGCATCTCCATGGCAGTTGCAGGCTTGAACCAACCAGTCAAGCGAAACTGCTGGCAAGTGCAAGTAAAATAGAATTCGAGGCATGCATGGCCACCAAAACGTACGTGGTACAGTGAATAAAAATATTTACTGCCACTACTGCTACCACTCCGCCTCCGCTACAAGCTTTTTTTTATACGAATAAGCAAAGCTTGCGTATCATTCATTGATAGATGGAAAATAGCATGAGTACATAATAGGTTACAAGACATGTCAGTATGTCACGAACGCATATAGAGGGGTGAACATGGTGGCCAACATAGAGAGACATGAGAAAGAGAAACTCACCCAAGCAAAGAAAAATGCAACTAAATTCGCCGACTAGAGAAACAATCCGACCAACAAAAAGACAACCGACATCTCCGAAGTCAGCACCAAGGACGCCGCGAGCAAACAAGACAACGCCTTCATGAAGGAGAACGACACCAAGACGTCACTGCCGCTATCCGATCCGGAAAACCGAAACTAGGGTTTCCCCTGAAGCTCGAAGAGGGGCACAGATCATGGCCATGACAGCGCCTTCAAGAAGGGAACGACACCCACAAGTATCGCTGTTGCCAGCACAGAATGCAGGATTTCACTCTGGCCAGATTCTGAGCAATCCCAAGCCGTTGGAGAAGAGGAAGTCAAGTATAGGCCGGAATTGCGACTGTAGGAAGGGGAGCCACGCCCTACGCCGAAGGAGGCACCGGGCGCCGCCGGACGTGGGAGCTCCGAAGGAGGGTAAGGTTGTGTGGCTGAGCGGAGTGAATGGCGGCAGGCTGTGTGGCCTCCACTACAAGCTGCTAGTGCATGAACTGCAGTCGACTGATAGGTGATCCTAAAGCCACAACCCTGAAGTCGGCTGCACGTTTAGTAAGTCTGCGTTGCACGCACGGCAGTTGGCTGATAAGTAAAGGTGGAAATCTCAACAAGAACAATGTTATCAGAGTGGCGCAGCGGTAGAGTGGTCAGCCCATAACCCAAAGGTCCCAAGATCGAAACCTGGCTCTAGGCTTCAGTTTCTCACGTGGTCCACATTTCGCCTTGTAGGATTGTTGTTTTCACTGATTCTTAACCTGAAGAGGAAAGCAGAGTCTTGGATCAATCCACTTGACTTTGTATTGTAGATTATTTTACTGGTACATTGTAGAAATTTACAAGTTGTGCATGTACCATTGTTAGTGGATTGGTGATTGTGACTTTGTGAGTGGCCATCAAGACAATGTAGCACAGGACACACACACACACTCAAAACCCTACCAGTGGTCGAACCGGTAAGGCCTTCGGTTCAGGCTTTTACTGGTCGGACCGCTGGTCCACTGGTTCGATTGCTAGTTTTACAAACAATAATATATTTAGAGTAATAATATGCTAATATAGAATTGCAAATAGGGTCAAATAGCAATGATTTCCTCTATTGGAAAACAAAGAAACGCGGCTGAGGTGATTATCAGCCCAAGGATAGGTCAATGCCCATGACCTAAGATCAAATCCCTTGAATCCATCTACTTGCAACACTAGTTTGACAACTCGGTTTATTAGCCAGTTTCATGGGGAAAAACAGTCTTATCGGTTCTCATCGGTCTAGTTTCATATCGGTCCTTTGTGCTTAAAACACCGTTGGGATTGTTGGTTCTGGTTTTTTCCGGTCTGACTCACAGTCCGGTCCGATTTCTTAAACTAAGACACACGCGCGCGCGCACACACACACACACACACACACACACACACACACACACACACACCACACACACACACACGCACACACACACATGGGGGGGGGGGGCAGAAACAGAGTTGTGACAAGCAGTCATCAGCAAGAACATAACACTCATCAACACTAGATCAGACTATGAAGAGCAGGGGCTACCTTTGTTGGACCAATCGAAAATAGATCCTACATCAAGAAAACATAGAGAAGAAGTCATCATCTTGCCTTGCAATCGGTCTGCACTTTGTAGAGCAAGGAGCGTCTTAACCACTATAGAATGGTCTCCCACCGCCTAGCCATATCGTGACAAGGACAACCACAAACTGTGACGTAGGGCAGCGCATTTCACCGAGACAGCCCTTGCACCTCATCTTAGCCTCACCGCAAACCACCATCACTAAAAGAGTGCACCTGAGCACCATGCAAGGTAACAGACCCTCAAATGCTGTAAAGGGCACCGAACACCAAGACCTCATCATCCCACAAGCACCCATGCGAGTAGGTCGACCAACAGAACCAAGACCAATGTATCGGCGGTTGCCATAGAGCACTTCCACCGCCACCACTAGTTGCCTCCAAAGAGAGCCTACAAACCAAACGCGGCCCAAAAGAGATGCCAACCGACTGACAAGGATCAATGAGTCCACAACAACTCCCCGAGGGGGCAATGACAATGAAGACATCATCGTTGTCAGATCTAATATGGAGTTGAGGCTTTTCCACGAAGCATAAATAGATTGAAGTACGGGAGGTTCAAACTGCGCCTGGAAGGAGGGAAACAACACCCGTAGGCCGCCGGAAGCATTGCATCCCAGACCTAACAACATCATGCCGGTTGTCGATACCAGAAAAACACATGAGTGCGGGACCTCATCATTCTTCAGCCAGTCAGCGGCGAGCGTCCTTGCCAGGTCCATCAGTACCCCCCCCCCCCCCCGATGGCATAGTCACTCGTCCCGGGTACCGGTGTTAATGAAAGGTCGATAGATCATGCCTGCCGCAAGAACCAAAACCACAACCACCGACCATAAATCAGTAGCCCCCTCCCCCTGACGACAACCGAGATGCAGCATTGCGCCCGGGCCGCCACGTCGTCCCGAGCGTGCGCACCCGTGCCACGCGCAAGCCCCCATCGAATCAAGCGCCCCACGCTACCCCATCCCAAGCGAGAGGAGGATCCAATGGCAACGAGGAAGAAGGATGGGGAGGAGTGACAGTAGCAGGTAGGGTTTCCTCCTGGGCCCCGCGCGGGAACAACACGGGGTACAAATATTGAGGTTATTTGCTAGAACATGTTGGTTGACTATTAGAAATGGCAAATTTTAACATGGTCTCTCTTACCCCTTCTTTTTACATGTGAGGTAAAAAGGTACGTGTTAATCATTAATTAATGAGATCAACAACTCAAATCTATTACATACTCTTACCTCTCATGTGAAATGAGGGGGTAAGAGGGAGTATGATAAAATTGCTCGTTACAAATAGTATGTCTTTCTTGTTTTTTTTTTTAAAAAAAAAGCAGATTTGGATGTGGTTTCATTTTAGTGCGATACAGATATCGTGCTTCCCAGTCCGTACAAAACTTAGCTGCATATTTATGTGTAGTTCCAATTTCACTACACTGCACATCTGCATTGTTCTATTTCTCTTTCTCGACTGTCTAATGGAAAATAATTGTAAAAATACAAACGAAAAATCACGAATTGCTTTGGCGAAATATGACAATGTATAGGAGAAAAAAAATGAAATTAAAGAAAACTAGTTCGTGATGAGTCCAAAGATACAAGGCCGCTAATAATAGCACAAAGCTTGCTGAATCGGGAAATCCCTCATCTCCCAGTAGTAGTAGTGTGGCCGCGGGTGTAGGTTCCTGGGACGTTGTTCAGTACCTCGTGCCGGGAAGTTTCTTACGCTGTGGCGCCGCAAGTGCTACAGCATAGGCATGGTCACACCCCGGGCAGTGATGTGGTCCGGGGGCCGCTCGTGTTGTACCGGCGGGTGGCCCTAGAGCGTCTGCATAGCCACACCCCGGGCAGTTTGGTTGGTTCGGCGGCTGGGGCGCTGAAACTGCCGTACCGGACGACGGTGGTGGCGGAGCGTAGGCATTGCTACACCCGGGGCAGTTCTGTTGCTCCGGCGGCCCTGGCGCCACAAGTGCCGTACCAGCCGGCGGCGGTGCTGCATATTCATGGCCAGAACCCGGGTGTCTCATTCCCCTCAGCGGGCCCGGTATCGGTGAATTCCGCCATATTCTTCCTTGACGCACTCCCGTCGGAAAATTAAAGGTTGCACCTGCATGAACACCACCATCGCATAAAAATCACACAACTAGCGCCAGTTGCCGCATGCATGGACATCAATTCCAAAGACAACAAAACACGAGCAGGGCGGGAGGTTACCTTTGGCCCTGGCGGCAGAGCATGGAAGCAGGAAGCAGCATACGATAATAGCCAGGAGGGACTAAATCGTAGGATGAAGAAGATCGCTTCATTATCGATGTCAAACTAGCTTCTTGTTAGCCTTGTGCCTGTAGACAGTTCCCAACGGCTTCTTTTATAGGATTATTAGTACTACTATACTCCCAAATCGTAGTGACATTAATCAAATTAATTAGTAGCAGATGACTTTAGGTCAAAGTCGTCTCTCGGTACGCATGTACCCGATACTCATCCTGGGTTCGATTCTCTGCCAAAATTGCCAGCCTGATGTCTTGGGAGTCAAGCGATGCTAGTCGCCTGCTAGAACAGGCAGGAGTGTAAAATAAAGTGGAAATTCGCTTTTGAGCTTTGTGCAATGGATAGTGGCACAGCCATACTTTGGACAAATTTTGTGACAACCACTGAATATCAGAGCGACTGGATAGTAGTAGCACACACTTATTATTATTGTGGGTGAAATAATGTATTACTCATCTCATAATGTTCTTACAATCAGCAAGAGCCAACTCTACTGCATCTGACGGGCCAGAACCAACCCAAGTCATAGTTCTATCTTCTCTACGTGCAAATTTGTCTAAACTATCCTGGCCTTATTTTGAGTGTGAATAACATTAGTAATACAAGATTCATGAAGACACATGAGGTGCCTAATCTCCTTAACGAGCGAGGAGTAGAGCCATTTTTCCAGTTCACGAACATGAATCAACTTGACTGTAATAATAGAATACATCTCAACCATGATTGGCAAGTCACTCCTCTGGATGGAAATCGACAAACCTTCCATCCAAGCACATAATTCAGCTTCAAGAGCTTCACGGCAAGAAGAGCTCCTTGTAAGAAGAGAAGATAATGTTTCCCTTAATTTGGACTGGCGCGCCGGCACCTAGAGCACATGAGGACAGTGGCGGAGCCAGAAACTGAATATAGAGGGGGCCAAAACATGACAATAATGTTAGAGGGGGCCAAATCACCTAAACCTAGTTAATTTTGTCTGACAAATGAAGGATTAGGAGTACATATAGGTGTATTTTGAGAAAGGGCGAATTCGCGCCGTTGATTACCTA
>NW_025225088.1:41019-76226 GCF_018294505.1 Triticum aestivum
ACACATCACCTCCGGATACCATGTGTGCATGAACAATTGCATCATTTATCGGGAGGAGCACGCGGAGTCTAACATATGTCCGGTGTGCGGCGTCACTCGATACAAGGAGAGGAAGAAAGCTCCTCGAAAAGTGGTGTGGTACTTTCCGATCACTCATTGTGTGCAGCGGTATTTCGCGGACCTTAAGGTAGCAAAGCTCCTGCGTTGGCACGCGGATAGGGAGGAGAAGAAGCAATAAGATGACGCAAATGATCCGGAGATAAATAAAAAAGACAAGATGCTGAGTCACCCTAGGGATGGGAGCCAGTGGCAAGCGTTGATCTTCGAACACCCAGAATTTGGGAAGGATCCAAGGAACATCGTGCTTGGCGCGAGCACCGATGGAGTCAACCCATTTGGCAGCCAGAGAAGCACACATAGCACGTGGCCTGTGTTTGTGTGGATGCTCCCAGCACCCCCCGCCTCCGCCACTGCATGAGGAGCAACAATATCGAAACCACTGTCCTAACACAGGGTTCAACCACCAGGGAGTTGCACCATTGTCGGTCCCTAGCCATCCAGCACCCAACATTAGGGTGGTCTTGCCAGTGGAGAGGTGGTAATGACAAATGGGAAACACAAGCTCAATGAGCATGCACCGAAAGAGTGTCAATTCACCACATGAAGAGATTGTTAGTTGGCGGGAAGTAACAGAGGAGTGACTGGCTCACCGATAGGCATCGGGGTAATATTACATTTGGTATGTGAGTAGAATTTATAGAGGAAAGACAGGAGCAGCACCAGCTTTAAATTAATAATGCACAACAAAAGGTCAACCAAAGATATTTGAGTGAGCACATCTAGCTAGCACATGGGTCTTAGTAAGCTACTCCTCATCATCGATGAGATGTCAATGGGCTCCTTCCCCTTGAAAGAGAGTTAGGCATCTAGATTGTGAGTGCCCTCCTCCTTGTCCGAGCATATGATCATTCTAGATCATTAACATCACGACTAGGATCACCATATTGACTGCGTGTGGCCATTCGCTAAAATCTTATACTCATTGACATGTAAGAAAAAATGGAAATTGTGGTGGTGGGAAATCATATATTCCCAGGAGGATTCCAACATGTAAATCCTCTAATTATTGTGCTAAATGAAAATGTTCGACCTCATATCAAATCCCTTAACTCTTCTACAAACCAATTATTGTGGCATTGCTCACCCCTCGTTTTCTCGTCACATGCATGTATTTATTTTCATTGCAATGGATACATGCATTGTTTTAATTGCAAGGTCAGTGTGTATTAGCTAACGATTATGTGAAGATACAGAGAGATGTAAGGTTGACATGTACGAATTTCCCACATTACAAAATAAGTCTTGTTTTAGTAGCCCGAGCACACATACATCAACATTGATGGTGCATGAAGAGCATGCGCGAGCACTAGCATCGCCTCACCAGTTGAATTCCATAGCTTCACCTTGTTTGGGTTTACAACCTAACTAAACCCATTTCCACTAATTGCTTAAGAAAATAACACTTACAAGTGGTAAAGGGGAGAGGGGGGGGGGACAAAAACAATAAAGAGAGTTGCGAGTTGGAACACTAGTAAGAAACCCGCTCTGAATGATGTTCGCTCTCGAACAAGCACTATGAGGCAAAAACCTACTATTATGAGATACAAATGCTTGAAAAGCTGGGGATCATAGAACAAATTACAACCAAAACCAGCACTTGCTCTAAAGATAGAGGCATCATCCCAAAGGACCCAAACCACCTTCGGGGAGACAAGCAGTAATCAGCTTCCATTAACCGCGCATAGCAGGAGCCGTCACGTCACCTGTGGTTCCTCGGCGTCTTACCCCGCGGCGCGGGGTTTCCTCCTACCCCAGTTCCTCCCCCCCCCCCCCCCCCCGGCCATCCCCAACCCCGTGAACAAAATGGTTTCCTCCTCCCCCTGGCCCCTCCCCAGCCCCCTGACCAAATGAATGCCCTGATGCCATCACAAGTTATATGTCAAAACGGGCATCCACTTCCAAAATGTATGAGCTAGAAGCGACACGTGGCTACGTACCTTTGCAAACCGCAGAGCATGGACATGGCAGCAGGGAGCAGCAGCATACGATCACCATGATGATTGCCACGGCACGTCCGAACGAGGACCGAGAAGAAGAAAGCCGCTTCATGGTCGATGTTCTCTGCCCAGCTTCAGTTCTGAAGAAATGATTCGGCTTCACTTTGTGGCCGGGTTACTCCTCCTAGTTATGGGCTCTACCAAGTGTGTGTCAAGTCAAAAGGTTGTCTGAACATCTTGATTAACCTAATGTAGTCACGATCCTCGATGCTGCCATTGAACCAGTGCTGCAAGTCAAGTGCTCAAAGTCGTCTCTGACTCTCTGTGGACAATCAATCTTTGATGTGGGTTCATCTCAATCGCAGTTGCAGGCTTGAACCAGTCAAGCAAAGCTAAGCTGCTGGTAAGAGTAAGTGTAGGTAGATCGAGATCGAGGCATGCATGCCACGAAGATATACGTGCTACACTAAACAATTTATCACTCCATAAAAAAAAGTACTACAAGATCAACAGCTCGTTGCAGCCGCAACAGCAATCTTGTACTTAGATTTCCGTGATAAGTAATTTAAAGATCGCTATTAGGACAGGAAAATTAGAGTGGCGCAGCGGAAGCGCGGTGGGCCCATAACCCACAGGTCCCAGGATCGAAACTTGGCTTTGATAATTTCTCACTTTTATTTAAGTTCGGTCCATTTTTCTTAGTTGGCCTTCGACCATTTATGGGCCCGTTTTCTTTCAAACTGGCCTTTCCCTATTTCTGTTAGGCCCATTTCTTTGTCTCCAATCAATTTTGTCGCTGTTTTTGTCGTCGACCATCAGGTTGACTTTGCAGAAATTTTCAACCTGTGCATTTGTAAAAAAATATTTTTTTTGGTTTCTCAAAAAAAAAAAAACTTTGTGAGACTGATGATTGTTACTGGCCATCGAGGACCTTATCATTTTTATCCTTTGAGCTCCTCCCTCTTCCTAGAATACTGGTGTGTACAACTATTGAAGTCCTTTCGCAAAAGAAAAAAAACGTGTTGAAGTATTGTTAGTCCCAAGTTCGAAGCAATTGCAATTAATATGCATCAGAGGGGAGTATCTTTTTTGGATAATTTCTCACTTTTATTTTAAGTTCGGTCCATTTTTCTTAGTTGGGCTTTGACCATTTATGGGCCCGTTTTCTTTCAAACTGGCCTTTCCCTATTTCTGTTAGGCCCATTTCTTTGTCTCCAATCAATTTTGTCGCTGTTTTTGTCGTCGACCATCAGGTTGACTTTGCAGAAATTTTCAACCTGTGCATTTGTAAAAAAATATTTTTTTTGGTTTCTCAAAAAAAAAACTTTGTGAGACTGATGATTGTTACTGGCCATCGAGGACCTTATCATTTTTATCCTTTGAGCTCCTCCCTCTTCCTAGAATACTGGTGTGTACAACTATTGAAGTCCTTTCGCAAAAGAAAAAAAACGTGTTGAAGTATTGTTAGTCCCAAGTTCGAAGCAATTGCAATTAATATGCATCAGAGGGGAGTATCTTTTTTGGAGAAATATAACAACATAAAACATGCCATTTATCAAACCGAAAAACAAGACTGTACATACAAATGTAGGTTAAGTAGAACTCCTTGGGCCACGAGACAGAGTATCTACTAGTACTACTGTTGTTTGTAAGTGCTACCGCGATACCAAAATAAGATTAAGGTATGAAACAAGCATCAAAATTTCCATACAGGTTAACAATATAGGCATCTACCATACAACAAAATTACAAATTTAAATTTAATTTGCACATTGAGTGCAAAATAGAAGACCAATTCTGCCATTGATAAAAAATGAAATACAAATTTGTTGTGTTGAGTAACTACAAAAAATAGTATGTGTTCTTTGCTGCTTGGATATAGACCAAATTGGATGTAGTTTTCTTTTGGTACGATATACACACATCTTGATTTCCAATCCCTACAAGAGTTGTTGCATTTTCACTACAGTGCATATGTGCATTGATAAAAAAATGAGACCAACCCAAGGGCTAACCCTCGTTGGTATTTATTTATAGGAGAAACTCCGCGAGCATCACGCGTCCAAGACGGGACCTCAGTTGCCCAGCCAACGGGTCGACGCCCCGTCCTCACATATGTGCATTGATGCTATTTCTCTTTTAATTTTTTCAGAAAAAAAAACTCCTCGTACATTAATTTAATTAAAAGGTCCATATGATCTTTCGTTATACATACACCAGACGGGGCGGACCACTATCAAGAAAAACATCATTTTGATCTATTATCAGAACTGAATTTTGCTCATGTGCCACCACATTGGCTTGACGATTGACATTTGTGATCCTAAAATTATTGAAAAGCCTCGCGATGCCCAATGATTCCTTCTTCACCAATAGGCAACATGTTAAGATTTTCATTTGCAAGGAAGCCACAAAAGAACAATAAACTTTCAAAATAATGTACTACTTGTGAAAGGTGATACCGATATATGCGCAAAAACAATTGTCAAAAAAGGAATCAGACGAAAAATAACAAACTTATTGCTTTTGGCCCAATATACAGCAATTTCGGTCGAGAAGAAACTGTTTACATTTAAAAAAATCGTGATGAGCCTGAAGATACAAAGCCACTAATAGCCCCAAACTTTGTTGAATCAGGCAATAATTAATGGGACATTTACATCTGTGCCCCTAACTCGAACACACTACTCATATTTGCCCCTAATTTTGAAGCATGCTCAAATTTGCCCCTTCGCCGTTAAGTCACTACTCAGAAATGCCCTTCCGTACAGTCTGTAGCACTTTCCGTCCAATACTGTAGCACTTTCTGTCTGCTACAGTAAACATGGGCCTCTGACGGTCAAAGGCCTTTGACTGGACGGAAGGGCATTTCTGAGTAGTGATTTAACGACACAGGGGCAAATTTGAGCATGCTTCAAAATTAGGGGCGAATCTGAGTAGGTGGTTCGAGTTAGGAGCAGAAATGCAAATAGCCCATTAATTAATCTCTCCACTCCAAGCCCGTTGGGGACGACGGCATCTGATCGGGTGCTAGACTCGAGGGGGAGTTGTTCATTTCCTCCTGCCGTGCCGGCTTGCAGCGTAGCCGCGGGTGCGGGTCATCACGGTGTGGCGGCGCAACGGCCGCCGGCGGTGGCTGACCATAGACATGGCCACCGCCACCGCTAACGCCACCGCCGCCGCCGCCTCCGCCCTGGCCTCTCGGCGGCCCGGGCTGGGGTGGCGTCGGCGAGTATACTGGTACACGACCCCCGGCCGGGAAACTATAGCCGGCACCTGCATGAACACCACCATGGCATGCAAATTACACAACTAGCGCCAGTTGAACATGAACTCCAAGCACACGAAAAAAACAGCATGAACTGGTGGCTACCTTCCTCCGCGAACACGCTGTTACCTTGGTCGGCGGCGGCGGCAGAGCAAGAGCAGGGTAGCAGCAGGGAGCAGCAGCATGCAATTACCAGGAGGATCGGCTCGGCGTGTGCGAGCAAGGATGAAGAAGGAGAAGGTCCCTTCCTCATTACCGATCAATGTCAAAGCTTCCTCTCTCACTGGCTCTAGGCACCTCTCTGACCAAATGCGAGTGGCACTAATACAGTAATCTAGTTCTGCCAAAACTATAGGTGGAAGCGAGTGGTTCTAGGTCAAGGTCGTCTCTCTCTTGGTACAGGCATGTACATGCACGATTCATCGTGGGTCCGAATCCTATGCCAGAGCCTTGTTCACCAACCCATCGAGATGCTATAGTCGCAGGCTCGAACGGGTCAAGCAAAGCTGCTGCAGAATGTAAAAAGGAAAGGGTAAATTCCACTGTTAAGAGGCAGATATTTGTGAAACAGTGACGGGTTGAACTTCATTCTATTTTGTGAGGGTTTTGAATACATATGGTTATAGTTTTGAACCACATTTTAGTATTTGAAGTGGTTCTCATGTCACGGCTCCACACAGGGTGACGCTGACGCAGTATTACGCATCCGACGTGGTAGCGGCTAACCTGTGATCGATGTGGTAGAGGCTAAGACAAAGGATTAGGTGTTGTTTGGTTGGTGTCCATGCCAGCCCTACCAAAACGAGGGCTTGCCAAAATTTTGGCGATAGATTTGGCCTCCAGGGACTCGCCCACAGGTTACTGCAGAATCTGAAAGGGTGACCAAATAATTGGCAGGGATCCAAAAAATTAGTTGTGATCCAAACACTTACCAACCCATCGGTCAACGACCAAATAATTGGCAGGCCGGCTCTGGGCTCCAATCCAAACAGCCCCATAATGTCTAACGAGGGCCACGACAATCCCCTGAAAGTCGGGCCCATTATGTAAGAAAAAATTCAAATACTAAAATGCGGTTCGAAGTGGAAGTGGAACAATAGCGTGCAAAGTTTGATTCAAAGTGGTACTTGTATAAAATAAAATGGCGTTCAACGTGTCATTGTTGTTGACGCAAATATTTGTGTGGTTTGCCTTCTCCTATATATGAAGGGATATGCTCTAATTGAGTATGAGAACTTTGGGCAATTCCAGGCTGCAATAAGAGAATCAGACGGAACTGAGCTTCTTCCACAGATAGTAAGTGTTGACTGTGCATTTAGTAATGGCCCTGTCAAACGAAGAACCACATGTATCACATGTCCTTTGCTTGCCTTGTCGCAATTTGACGGTCGCCCTTGTCTTTTCATACAAGTTTCAGGTAGTTGTATGTCATTTTCAGGTCCCTCCTTTGGTGGACGGAGCCGTGTTTGCTGTTCAAGTTTGGCTTGCCAGTTTGAGACAATTGTAGGCGTCAGTGTTGGGTTGGCATGTTTGCGCGGACACTGATCATATGCACGGCGAAGTGAATCAAACAAAATGCCCAAAAGCATTTCAATTATGATGATGTATTAATCAGGATGAGAGGTAGAGAGAGGATGTTGAAATAGTTGTGATCCTCGCGACCTCCTATGTGACGCGCTCTGCGGCAAATTGTCGATACAACCAGCTGAGCTATCAAGCTTCAATGATTTTAAGACAACACATACTCTTAAGAAACAAACCCCAGCGCAGATTCGGTAAAAATTACTGAAATTTCAAACGCAATTTTTGTAAGGCATCGCAAATCATTAAATGCTGGAAGGCATTTTCTGAAAATCATGAACACTTTTTTGAAACGGGAACATTGTTTGTAATTCTAAAACAAAATTTGGAAAAGCGAACATTTTTTGAAACTTCCAAGGAAAATTTGAAAACACGAACATTTTATGAAACTCCTATAAAATGGAAACATTAAAATTAATTTTTTTTTGTAAAAACAATTGAAAACAGAAACATTTAGTGAAGTTCCGAATAACTTTTGAACAACCTTCCGAACAATTTAAAAAAAACAAAATTTGAAAACACAAACTTTTTCAAAATTTGTGAACTATTTTTGAACTCCTGCAAAAATTTGAAAACAAGAACATTTTTTAAAATTCAGAACAAAATTTCGAATTTTTTTTTAACATTTTGAAGAAAAACAGACAGAACAAAATAAGAAAACATGGTCATTTTTGAGAATTGGGGTTTTTTTTTAAAATGTGAACATTTTTGGAACTCCGGAAAAAATGGGACATTTGTAACAATTTTTGAAACATGAACATTTTTAAAATTTTGTGATTGTTTTAGTACTCAGAACATTTTTTGAGAAGTACAGAAAAAATCATAATCATGGACATTTTTTTGATTTATGAACCAAATTTTAAAACGCAATGATTTTTAAAAAATCTGAAAGAACGTTGAAGAAAGAAAATGCAAAATTAAATTGAAATGGAAGGAAAAAACGAAATAGAAACAAAATAAAAATAAACAGAAAATGGAAAAGGAGAGAAAAGAAAAAGAAGGAAAACGAAAAAATAAACAGAGCAAGAAAAAACCGGTTCAGGAACCTCCTAGAAGGTTCCCAAAACAGGAAAAAAAAACGGCTTGAAGGTTCCAAAAACCAGGATCGCAGCAATCATCATCAATGGGCCGGCCCATATCACGCGCTCGCTCGGGAAGCCTGTGCGTAACCTCGACAGCTTGACACAACACAACATGCGTCCAATAGGAAATTCCAGGAATCTCTACCATTTGCTCGTTTAATACTTGTGTCAGTTCTGAAAAAAAAACAGGAGTATATGTTTTTTTTCCTTTTCCACCACGGGCCTTAGCTTTTGTGCAGTCTGATTAGGCCCCGGAGGTTCAGAACCACATGAGACAACGCAAGTCCAAGTAACAACCAGCCCATGTTTGCACCTTCTGCCGAGTAACAGCCAGTCAATGGATCATGGCCCAAATACTCACAAAAAATGTCGCAAAAAGTCTCCCTCTGCTGCCTATATGGCCGATTCCGCAAATACAGAGATCGGCCATTTTCGGCGTATATAGAGCTGATGTGGTATATACTCACTAAGTATATCTCATAAAAAAAAAGGGCAACCTGGTGCATGTAGCTCCCGCTTGCGCAGGGTCCAGGGAAGGGTCCGACCACTTTACTAAGTATATCTCATAATGCCCATAAACCCCCCGTGGGGGTCATCAAGTGTGCAGCGTTACCACCTTCATCTCTGTTGTTCTGCTGCGTTCCTCCGGACCCGAAAGGGGTACCGGCGGGAACCGCTTCCATTCAGTTCGACGGTGGCAGGCTCCAATGGAGATACCAGTAGCCCACAGGAACTGCGGGTACGCCGTCGATTGGGGTCTGGTGATATGTGTGTCGCCATCGCTTTTTCCGTGGATGTCAGGATGGTGCTCCTCTTATTGCTTAGCTTATTAGATACGATGTTTCTCTCCGACGAATGTGTTTTGATGGTTGATGAAGATCCCAGAGCTTCATCTTCATCTGTGCTGCTCCTCTCTTCTACATCTGAAAACCACCACGCGAACATGAAACTTAATTTCACCAGTTTCCTAGCGTGCATTTACAGCCATATATTTCCACAAAAGATCAGTCGTACCAGATTTAGGATGAACCAGATGAGCAGCATGCCAGCTTTTCCCTTTTGCCTGACCATAAATAGATACACTATAAGATGTCTACAAAAATAGACAACAAATTTGGTTTAAACTGCGGAATATAAGGTAGACCATCCATCCAAAAAAGATGTCTACAACTGGTCAAGGATCACCTCAACTCGCTGCTACAAGCATTAATTAACAAAATGTATTTAGAAGCTAGAACCTAAACCTTGGGAACTTACCGCCGAAAGAGGTACGGTCCAGCCTTTAATGATGGACCAATCAAGCGCAGGCCTCAGGTCCTTTTTCTTTGCAGAACATTGCTCGCCTTCACCCATGGGATGATCCAAGAACTTTACCTGTAGAAAAATGTCAAGCAGGAAAATGCGAGTTATTGTCTCTGATAATGTTGGTTATGGCAGAAAACCAATAATCAGCATGAAAACATGGAGATCAAATGATAACACAATTTGTCCCACTTCATATTTTAATCATTGACCAGAGCATGAAAGTTCATTTGATGTCGTTTTATCAGTGCGTGTCATCTTCATCAGCAAGAAAGTTGATTGTGTGTTACCAGCCCGTAACATAATTGGACCACCAGACTACAAAGCATGGACACGGCAGGATATGGCCGGAAACAGGGACACGCTCGGACACGCGTATACCGCCATATTTCGTGAATTACGTATTAAAAAAAGGAGGACACGGCTGGGACATGTAGGGGACACGTGAGGGACTCGGGAGGCCCAACTACGCTTCGGCCTGATAGGAAACCCTTTTTTTTTGCAGGTTGCATTCACGGGCGCCACAAAAGGGGGAGCTGGGAAGCCTCCTGGACTCGCCGCTGCCACCGCTGTATGGAGTCGCCGCCGCCGCCTGCACTCAACCGCAGCCGTCCCCCAAGTGCAGGAGCCTCTCCTCCCAACGGCAACCATGCTGGAGCAGGTAACCTTGACCTCTTTCATCTATTTGAATCGATTTTTTTTATTGACAGCTGCTGCTTGCTTCCCCTGTTCGTCATGCCCTTGTTGCAGCTGCTCGCTAGTTGCTTCCCCATGCTGCTCATCTGCTGCTGCTGCTGCTTGTTGCTTCCCCATGTTGTTCCCGTGCTGCTTGCTTGTTTGTTGCTTCCCTGTGCTGCTGCTACCTGCTTGTGTTGAACTGTTGATTGGTGCTTCATGTTAAGGAAGACCAAATCATCCGTGGGTGAGAGTGAAGGAGGACAACCTGGACCTGGTGCTGGGAATTTGAGAGTGCCAAACCAAAATGCTATTGGGAGCTAGCATTGCAGATGTTCGTATATTTTTCTACAGACTCGGTCAAACCTAAAGAAGTTTGAGTTGGGACAAAACTAGAACTTCAAAATATTTTGTAAATGAGGGAGTAAATGTTTACCTCAACCACAGTTTTACTGGTCAACTCAATAATCTGCCCAGTCCAGTAACAATCTTTATTATGCCAGTCAACCCAATCACCTACTTTCCAGGTATCACAAACACGTGCTATCACCTCGCTCTTTGAAAAGTGCTTAGGAACCTGTTGCCCCCTATACCACTGAGGAAAGGAAGGACGCAACATTATTTCAGTACTGCCATTTGATTTCCCTTCCAGGCATGCCTGGTTGAATGGGTTCTTTTGGAAGACTCCAATCCATTCGTTGGCTGCAAAGGGCATTGGGAGTAACGATATGAGGTGTAAAGAAAACGAACAGTTATAATCTTGGTCAGTATAGTCAATATACTCTCTTAGAAAAACAAAAGGTTATGTGCAAAAGAAAAAACAGAGCTTCCATATAAAGATATGCTTACCTTCTTCAGTATAGTCAATATACTCCAAGTAATACTCCAGATGCCCAGATTCTGTGACACGCATATCTTTTATCTGAAAGAGAATTAATACAATATGTGTTAGTAAAGCCTTATACCCTACTGTAGAGTGAGTGAACAGAAGTGTTATATTTGTAATTCATGAGATTATGGTCAAGCGATCAGACTGATGTTATTATTAAATACTATAAAAGTAGTGCCATACTACCATGATGTATCGGAAAGAAAAAGCTTCATCGTCTATGTTTGTAATATGTATTCTAGCACCCAAGGTTTAATCTAATTTATCTAGTTCATAGACTTGTGGACAACAACAGCATAGCCCAAAGTGTAGCATAGCCCTTTGTATTATAAAACTAATGACCAGAGTTCAATTCTTACCAAATGCTCATTGGTGGGCGTTGTGTGCATTTCATTATGATTTTCTGGTATTTAAACCGGTAACCTATGGGTTGTGAGCCTTAATTAGATCAGTTCGTAATAATAATGAAGGTTAACATGTTAGATCCGAGGAGGGCAGAAGATAAGAGTAGTGCCATAGGGGAGCTGTCAATACTAAGGAGGTTCCACGGCAGAGGTATCCGCACATGACCCATGCCCCTTGGGAGGAAGTGTGGTGGACACTGTACTCAGAACCAGGGTGTGTGTAGAGGCCCAAGCGGCTAGCTCAACTTTGGAACATGCCACATTGGGCCACGCACGTGACCCAGGACGAAATAAAGTTCAAAGCCAAACAATTCCTAGATAGAAGAAAGAAGCTGAACACCAATAAAGAAGACGAGACTCCTAAAGATTCAAGGTCGAAGGTCTACCATGGACTGTGAGCTAGGTCCATAATCAATGGCCTGTCGTGAAGTATAGGCCATGTTTCCTCTTATAGCCTCGCTCGTGGTAACTTATGACCTTTTATGCTATTGCCCTTTTTACTTTCCTTCCCACCAAAGGTGATGGTGGTCTTCAAGTCAACAAGGCTCTTATATAAATCCTTCGGTGGTTAATAATTTATTACCTAGTCTCTTCTACCTAGTTCATGTCAGAGTTTGTGTTCAAAAAAATAGTTTATGTCAGAGTTTATATAAAGACTTAAAGAGCACCAAATAGTTACCCGAAGCATATACTAGTGATATCCTAAGCCCCAATCTCGACCCTCTCAATCCAGTGCCATTTTGATCAAATCTTACAACAAGAGATTTTGTATAGAAAATTAGAAATTCACTTGTCATTATTCCCGCCCATGTAGAATGACCTTTTCTGAGGCTAGCGTACACCCCTACTTGTCGCACATATCACTACAACGACAAATAGATGGAAACGGTATGAGAAATTGACATGAGTATACTAGAAGTGCGAAGAGAAATGTTTAGATTGAGTGGCCAAATTTCTACTTTGAGGGAAGTATTGACACAATAAAAAACATGGTGAGAGTGGTTGTTTGCTACCTAATTTACTAAATTCATTAATATCACACATAAAATGTAAATACATGTCCGACCTTCGAGCGGAACCATGCGCCTTTGAAACCTTCATCAAAGCACTTTGCCTTGGCAAAATCTCCAATTTTAAATGGAAGAATTAGATCCATATCCAGCCAACCTAAAGACATTACCAACAGAAGAAACCAGAGTGGTTAGCATGTCCAAATCACAGCATGCGTCCATATAATAAAGCAAGTTCTAGGAAAAAACTAATAAGAAAACACCATGCTTACCACTAGTAAATGCCAGAGTCAGAACAGCACAATCACAACCATGATTTTGTAATAATTGAAACAAATTCATCCAAGGCCACGCGCAATTAAAATACCCTCAGTTGAAAGGCCACCAGATACAGGACAACCATGAATTGTCCCTTATTTTCTTGATCATTTTTCTGATCTCATGGCTAACTGTTTATGCACCAAAAATCTGCACTCTTGTTATATTGCCTTGTCGTTTTCATATGTCCTTTTAAGTTGCATCACCAATTGTACTCTTTGCTATTATGCCCGCAAAATATGATGCCAGTTATCTAGAGTCTACTACTGTGCATTGCTTCTTCCAATATAAATGGGTCGGTTTCTAAACAGTCCTCAATCGTCGGGCTGTTGAACTGATGCATGTGGATGTGCTTATTGAGGCTAATGATTAGCTGGGAATAGCTTTGACACACAAGATTGAGAAGGCTTTTGGAAGGTTTGGTGTTGGCTAATGTTAGTTTCATTATGCCGATATATATTTTATTTGTTGGTCTATCCCTTATGACTAGTGCAACTAATTTGAAATTTTCAATTAGATGTCAAAAGCATTGAAACTGCTCCCTATGATGAAATTTGAAAAACAAAGAAAATAATTTAAAATATTCATGAAGATTATTCATGGCCTCTGTTACAGGTCATTTTAAAGGCATGTATTCCATAAAACTGTTGTTTATCCCCCACTGCAACGAGCGCGCATATTTTCTAGTAAATCGAAAAGCAGAACACTATACATACGATTTTGGTACTCCCTCCGATTCACATTACCTGCCGCTCAAATCAGATGTATCTAGCACGAAAATACGTCCAGATACATCCGTTTGGGCGACGAGTAATGTGAATTGGAGGGAGTAGCATGTTTAAAGTTATGCTCAGGTTACCGATTTTAGCAGCAGCAGCAGCAGATGTTGTTCCAGGGAAACCCCAAGAAAGAAAGCCTCGACCAGTACTGACGAGTCAAGATTTGACTAGGGTTTTCAGGGGACGAACCAGCACCTGAAGATTCCGTCGCGAGAGAGAGTGGGAGAGGGGGGGAAGAGGAGCTAACCTGAGGATCTCGACGCCGGCGGCTTCCTCTTCTCCGGGGTGAGGCGGCGGCGGCGGGGGGGGGGGGGCTAGGGTCCGTGGCAGGCCGTAGAAGCTGGGGAACGCCCTCCTCCTCCGGGTAGGTCGTGCCGCCGCCGCCGCCTCAGTCGCCTCGAAGCTTTCTCCCCCTTCCGCTCGGGAAAAATTCCGCAAGTTTTTTTTTTAGGGTTTGGAGGGGGTTGGGCCGGGGAAATATCCACGGTGTGAGGCCCACTGTTTAGAACGCTTTATTACATGGTACTCGCTCCGTTTTTATTTACTTCGCATATTACCTTTGACTGAAGTTAAATTTTATAAAGTTTTACCAAGTTTGTAGGAAACAATATGAGCATTTCCAGTAACAAATTTATATGATATGAAAATATATACAATGATGAATCCAATGATATACGTTTGGTGGTGTATATGTTAATATATTTTTTTACAAACTTGTTGAAAGTATATAAAGTTTCTAGACAAACCTAGTATGCGGAGTAAATAAAAACAGAGGGAGTAGATTTGCGGATCTCAGAGCAGTGATGAGAGACGTGGGCGGCTGATTCTAGCAGGGAACTAGGGAGAGAAAGAGCAGAGGGGTACTAGAGAAGAAGCTCGGATGTCAGGGACAGAGGGTTTCTATCCCGAGCTCGTATGCATCCGGACGGCGAGTAAAATCCGAAAGAATAGTCAAAATAACAAACATTGTAAAAAAATTGTGATGAACATTGATAAATGTTTCACATGTTATTTTCGCTCAGGCCTCCACTAATGTCATTTCATCATGGATTTTTGCGTGCAAAGTAAAACATTCGTCAATGTTTATCAAAAAAACCTTTTCAACTTTTTTTGGATTTTACTAATCATTCAGGTGCATGTGAGCTCAGGACTAAAAGAGCACTTTCGAGATGCAGGCGTCAAAGTTCTTTCTCGTTGCCGATAAACAAAGGCTTTCACCGGACACGGTTAATCTAAGCTCGACCTCATGTGAGCTCGGATGAATAATAAAAAAATCAGAACAAAAATTATAGCAAACATTGACAATTTTTCCATTACTTGCAAAATTTCATCACGGAATGACATTCGTGAAAGACGTGGCAAAATAAACAAAATTGATGCTCCAAAAAAGTTATTTTTAAAAGAATTTTGGAGTATCAATCTTTTTTGTCATGTCCTACATGAATGTCATTCCATGGTGAAACTTTGCAAGCAATCAAAACATTTCTCAACGTTTGCTGCAAAAAATGAGTTTTGGGGAAAAATATTTTTTATTATTATTTTACTGTTCACTCGAGCCCATATAACAAAACTTTTTTTTCATGTCCTACATGAATGTCATTCCATGGTGAAACTTTGCAAGCAATCAAAACATTTTTCAATGTTTGCTGCAAAAAATGAGTTTTTGGGAAAAAATATTTTATTATTATTATTTTACTGTTCACTCGAGCCTATATAACAAATATTTTTTGACATGTTCTACATGAATGTCATTCCATGGTGAAAGTTTGCAAGCAATCAAAATATTTTTCAATGTTTGCTACAAAAAATGAGTTTTTGGGGAAAAAATATTTTTTATTATTATTTTACTGTTCACTCGGGCCCATATAACAAATATTTTTTGTCATATCCTACATGAATGTCATTCCATGGTGAAACTTTGCAAGCAATCAAAACATTTTTCAATGTTTGCTGCAAAAAATGAGTTTTTGGGAAAAAAATATTTATTATTATTATTTTACTGTTCACTCGAGCCCATATAACAAATCTTTTTTGTCATGTCCTACATGAATGTCATTCCATGGTGAAACTTTGCAAGCAATCAAAACATTTTTCAATGTTTGCTGCAAAAAATGAGTTTTTGGGAAAAATATTTTTTATTATTATTTTACTGTTCACTCGTGCCCATATAACAAATATTTTTTGTCATGTCCTACATGAATGTCATTCCATGGTGAAACTTTGCAAGCAATCAAAACATTTTTCAATGTTTGCTGCAAAAAATGAGTTTTTGGGAAAAAAATTCTATTACTCCCTCCGTCCCAAAATAAGTGACTCAACTTTACACTAATTTTAGTACAAAGTTAGTACAAAGTCGAGTCACTTATTTTGGGACGGAGGGACTATTATATTATTGTTCACTCGAGCCCATATAACAAATCTTTTTTGTCATGTCCTACATGAATGTCATTCCATGGTGAAACTTTGCAAGCAATCAAAAGAAATTCAACGTTTGCTGCAAAAAATGAGTTTTGGCGGGGAATTTATTATTTTTATTTTACTGTTCATCGAGCACATATAACAAACGCCGTATGGACTCTCAAAATAATAACCCAGTTTTCTTTATTTTACTACTAGTACGTAGAATAGGCAACCCAGAATCAAACATAATTATCTAACACATATTTATATCAGTTTTACGAAAGCACATCTAGATGTACCATATATTGTCGACCGTGAGTATAGGAACACGTGCATTGTTTGGTAGATTTGGTTCTGTGAATTGATTTGGTAGTGGCTTTGTATAGTTGATTTGGTATAGTAACAAGTCCATAAAGATTTTCCATGAATTGATTACCGAATATTTTGGCCACTCGATTTGGTAGATTTGGTACGTATGGGATGTGTTATGTACGGTTGCGTGTGTTATTTTTGGCAATTGATTGGGTAGAATTGGTATATATGGCTATGCGTGTTTTGGTAAGTTTTAGTTACCGACTAAAAGTGGGAGAGGATCCGGCTAGCTCGATTTCTCGGTGATCTGTTGAATCTAGCTATCATCCCAATGACGCTCCTCATCGACAACAAATCTGCCATCTCGCTCTGCAAAAATCCAATGCCCCATGACCGCAGCAAGCACACCGACTTGCGCTATCACTTCATCCCTGACTGCGTTGAGAAGGGCATGATGGGTGTGGAGTTCATCAAAATCAACATAGCAGAGGGGGGGGGGGAGCATCCTGACAAAGCCGCTTGATCGTGTTCATTTCTAGGAACTGCGTGACAAGGTGGGCATCATTGATGTTAAGGGCCTCCCGCGGTGTTGAGGGGGATAATTATGGGCGTACACCCTTCCTTGACACACATACAAATATAGTTTGCCATGGCAGCGTTTTCAGGCAAACCGAAAAACCGCCACCATGACAGCTGTTATCGCTGCCATGACAACCCTTTTATCGGTTTTGTTTCTTTTGATGTTGTTAGGTTGTTTCAGTTAGGCTAGGAGGACATGGTCTATGCGCCATGGATGCGAGAGCCAGTCGAGCTTCGCCGGCGAGCCCCTCATGCGGCGGCGAGGGAAGCTAGGAAGGTGAAGGGAGGGGCGGCCAGTTAGAGTTTCTCCACCCGAGTCGCCACTGATCCTAGGGGCTGGAGTACCATCATCTCAAGACAAGAAACAAGATATATATTTAACTGAAGTGAAAGAGCCTTCATATGAATTTTGTAATTTCCCTAGGACCCAAGACACGAGAGCACACCAATGTCGCCACCAGCTGCTGCATGGTTCCAAAAGAAAAAAGAGCTTTCATACGCTCAAGTTGCCTAGTCCTGAACCAGGCTACCTTTCGACCAGCGTCATGGTCGCGTGCATTGAACCAGAACTGGCGGGTATGTCAAAAGTGGGTGCATTGTTCATCATTGCATGGAGTTCTTAAAACAAAACAATAACAAACATGACAAGGAGAGGGCGGAAGGGAGGGGGAGAGGGGGAGGGGGGATGGATTTGAAAATAAAATAAAATAATGGAAGCCGCGCGCGAAGACTAAGTTAGGGCGGCAAAAATGAAATTTTTTGGCGGGAAAGTTTGCGCTCATACGGAATGCGGTTGGGAGGCAAAATTGGGCGGGAGACTCTCGGGTGGCACATACTTATTGCCGCCATACATGGAAGCGGGGTGATATGTATCCTCTCA
Source organism: Triticum aestivum (assembly GCF_018294505.1). Classification (NCBI taxonomy): domain Eukaryota; kingdom Viridiplantae; phylum Streptophyta; class Magnoliopsida; order Poales; family Poaceae; genus Triticum; species Triticum aestivum. Next base: position 58,556 of record NW_025225088.1, read on the forward strand.
AAAATATGCCGCCACCGCTAAGCCGTTTTTGCGCGCTTTCCCGTAGTTTATCCTAGATTTTAACAAGTCCGGGACAGCCGTCGAAATTTGTTCGTGCCCACACCGTTTTTAGACCCTAGGCTCCGTTATGAGACACGCATGATGATAGACGATTTTTTGGGGTTTCCCACGCGCAACGTCTGCTAGCGCTCTAGAGCGGCTCTAGAGATGGGGACCGACGTAGTAGGACACCCCGCTATGGCCGTGTGGGCATTGGCTCCCCCGAGAGGTTTTCAACGGATCCGGAATCGCATCGACCGTTGCTCGTTTCCTCATGTTGCGGAGTCCCCGATGGTGAAACTTTACGAGTAATCAAAACATTTTCAATATTTGCTACAAAAAATGAGTTTTTGAAAGAAAAAATATTTTCTTTTCAATTTTACTATTCACTCAAGCTCATATGAGCTCGAACTGAGAAGGGCACTTTTGGGCTTTCACCCCGCTTTATTATTTTGGTAGATTTCCATGAATTGATTTGTTAATAACCCGTGTGTTGTGTATGGTAGATTTGGTATAGTAACACGTGCATAAAGACTTTTCATGAATTGATTACCTAATATTTTGGCAACTAATTGATTTGGTAGGTATGGATGTTCTGTGTAGAGCCGTGGGTGTTATTTTGGCAATTGATTTGGTAAATTTTTTATGTACTATGACTATGCGTGCTTTGGTAAGTGTCAATTGCTGATTAAAAGAGGGAGGGGGTCGAGCAAATAAAAGGGAGAGTTTTTTTTTGCATGGTAAATAAAAGGGAGAGTTGGGGGCATGGGGAGGGGTGAGGGCGAATGTACAACGACTAACCCCTAGTAGAAATACGACCTAATGTTCAGCTCATTAGTCCCGGTTTGAAAATGAACCGGCACTAATGTGACCATTAGTCCCGGTTCGAACGGCTATGCATTAGTCCCGATTCATTTGTGACCTATAGTCCCGGTTTGTGTCACAAACCGGGACTAAAGGGGTGGTGGCAGGCTGGCGTCAGGTGGGGCCCCCCGAGCCTCTTTACTCCTAGTTTGTGACACAAACCGGGACTAATGGGTAATTTTCAAACTTTCTCCCCCCCCCCTATCGCCTATTTAGTTTTGAAAAAAACAAAAAAAAATGATAAAAACTTCAAAAATTAAAATCCTTTGAGATGTAATTATGTTACTATATCTAGTGGTTAGGAAAATTTAAAAACATAAATTTCGACATGTTTTGCAAAAAAGTGTTATGGAAAAGTAAAACGACCATATCTTTTGCATAAGATGTCGAAAAAACCGCATAATATATCAAAATGTTCAGCATGAAAATCCGCATCCGAATTCGACCGCTGTAGGCCATTTTGCAAATTTTTAGAATCCTCAAATTCATAAAGGAAAAAAGTTATGCTCAAATTTCAGTTTTTTTTTAATTTTGGTTAAATCTGGTCAAACTATGGTCAAACTACTTATTCAACAATATTAGTGTTACTAAATAATTATTTTATTTTTTAAAATTTTGGTCAGACTGTGGTCAAATCTGGTCAAACTATGGTCAAACTACTTATTTAAGAAATATTGGTGTTACTGAATAATTATTGTTTTTTAGAATAATAGTTTCAAAATCAAACGGTGAAACGTGTGACTTCATGCTCAAGCTAAACTCCTGAGAGTTAATAGGATTGACGGCTTACTATTGTCAGGTAAACAACAAGTGTGAATTTGGAAACTAGGGGGGATAGAACTCGGAAGTTAAGCGTGCTCAGACTAGAGTAGTGAGAGGATGGGTGACCGGCCGGAAAGTTAGATGATTTGGAATGAGTGCTCCACACTTGAGCAATGACGAGGGGTGATTAAAGATTAAATCGTCAAATAACGTGCCATGTGGTGGGCCTTTGGTCCCGGGTCGTGTTGAACCAGGACTAGGGGGCTTTAGTCCCTTAGTGTCGGTTACAGAACCGGGACTAAAGGTCATTTTTCTACTAACTCCCCTTTAATAGTAGAGATTTGACAAAATAAACGTGTACGGGCTCTCAAAATAATAACCCACTTTTCTTCATTTTACTAGTACGTAGAACAGGCAACCTAGAATCAAACATAATTATCAAGGACACGTCTAGGGAGCGGCCGACTGCTCCCTAGCGTTCCCAAGCGGCCACCAGAAAAGGAAAAATTGGTCCCCCTGATCACAGAAAAGAAAAGCCCTCCACCAGTAGCTACAGACCCGCGCCAACCTAACAAACCACACACTAGACGTGGTCCCCAGGACATCACGTGCTCTTCCCTCTCCTCCTGAAGCTCTCACGCCCTCCTATCCACCAACTTCTTCTCCCCATGTCCCTACCTGCCCCCACCTTCTTCCCCATGAAACAAGGGGTTCCCAGTTCTGGATCTCCATCGCTAGAGCTGCCATGGCAGATGAATCAAGGTGAAATAACAATGGCCTGGAACAATTTGCTGCGAAAAAAAGAAGGAAGAGGGAGGACGGATTAGAAAGTACCAGCCAACACCAACAAGGGTGAAAAAAGAGGTTGATCCTTTTCCAGATCCTCCCTCCTTGACTTTCCTTTCACCCCCACACCAATTTTCTCTTTGAAAAGTAGCTTCTCCATACTTGAAGACAACACAAACAAGAATAAAAGACGGGGAGATCCGGTACCTGTGCAATTTTAACTAATTTGTGTGCAACTAGATCATAACACAAGCCAACTTTTACAGCAATGTGTGCAACAAAACACAGAAAATATGCAAATATATATAAGAGAGCACATATACACTAATAGGGAAAAGCCTATACACAAAAAGTTACTAGTAGCGAGGGTTAAAAACCCTCGCTACTACTACTTACCAGTAGCACAGGTTTTTAAACCTCGCTACTACTAAGTTGATAGCAGCAGCGCGGGTTTTTAACCCTCGCTACTACTAAGCGGTCTCTACCGTGCCCCCGGGACATGCCATAGTAGTAGCGCGGGTTTTTAAAACCTCGCTACTACTAAGTTTGATAGCAGTAGCGTTGGTTTTTAGCCCTCGCTACTACTAAGTGGTGCCATAGTAGTAGCGTGGGGGTAAAAAACCGCGCTGCTACTAAAGGCCCCATTTTCAAACTCTAACCCCCCCCCCATTGATCGGCTTTTCAGTTTTAAAAAAATAAAAGAAAATGATGAAAATGTCAAAAAAAAAATAAAAAAAAAGAAGTTTCCCATGGGATATGGGGTCTAGTTGTTGGAAAAATTTGCAAATATGAATTTCGACTTTATTTGCAAAATCTCTCGAGAATTTGTAAAAATAGGCATAACTTTTGCATACTAACTCGAATGAAAAAGTTTTTTATATGAAAAATCATCTGCTCAAAAAGTTACATCCAAATTTAACTGGGGGAACCCCGTTAAACATTTTCAAAATCCTTAAAAACCTAACAGAAAACAAGTTACGGGGCTTTTAAGATCTAAAGTGGAAAAAATCGAAAAAATTTCAAACTGTGTGGTCAAACTGTGGTCAAACAATGGTCAAACTAATTATTCTAGAATATTAGTGTTACTAAATAATTATTTTAGTTTTTTTGAATTTTGGTCAAATCTGGTCAAACTATGGCCAAACTGTGGTCAAACTAATTATTCAAGAAATATTAGTGTTACTAATTTTTTAGAACAATAGTTTTAAACTCAAATAGTGAAATGTGTGACTTCATGCTCAAGCTAAATTCCCGAGGTTAATTGGATTGACATCTTACTACTGTCAAGAAAACAACAAGTGCAGACTTGGAAACGAGGGAGAATAGAACCCGGAAGTTAAGCGTGCTCAGGCTGGAGTAGTGAGAGGATGGGTGACCGTCCAGGAAGTTAGATGATTTGGAATGATGAAGGGTGATTAGAGATTAAATTGAGCAGCGATGAGGGGTGATTAGAGATTTGAGGTTAAAATAATTCAGAAATTTGAAAAATAGGGGAAAAAATCGAAATATTTTTTCGAAAAAATTCAAAAAAAAAACCGCGTGGGTTTTTACCCACGCTACTACTAAAGGACGTAGTAGTAGCGCGGGTGGCACCCGCGCTACTGCTATAAGTTAGCTGTAACGCCTTATTAGTAGCGCCGGCCCCCGCGCTGCTAGTAGGCCCAAAACCCGCGCTGCTGCTAGGCTTTTCCCTAGTAGTGATAGTCTTATTTCACACATAATGCAGAAGAACCAGTGTCATTGTAGCAAAAAAAGAAGAAAGCATATGGTAAGTACTATGAAAAAATAACTACCAACTAGACAAGAAGTATATGTGTTTTTTTCCTTTGATCTTTCCACGCAGTAGTATATGTGACTTTGTAGATTAGAATTGTGTGCACAAATCTACATCAGTTCATCCACCCCCATAACCTGTAAAACCTGCACATGATGCAAAAGAAGAAGCTTGAGAAAAAATGAGCCAACTCTGGCTTGTATTTGTGCAACATAACCAGTACAAGTGTGCAACTGACAACACTTCAATATCCATCTACTTGTGGGGTTTGAATTTCAGTAGTTGGTATCTTCAACTCATATAAAAGTAGAAGATGCCAAATGAGATAATTTTATATTCATTTTGGTTTTAGCTAAAATCTGTATGCAGAATTCCAAAAGTAAACTTTATGATGGTTGTTGTGCAACTATATCATCTATTTTGTGCAACTGCAACTACTCCTGCATGCAAATCATGTTGCATGTTTGTGCAGCTATGTAATGAATTTTGAACCGAGGAACATGATGAATTTAGCCTATCTAAACAAAAGAAATAGAAAAATAGTGAATTTAACAGATTATAATCATCCAAATAAGTAGTGCAACTATATTCAAGTGCATCTGCAAACTTAGAAAATGATATGCACGTGAACACATGAAGATGCCAACTACTGAACGGTTCTTGTGCAACTAAAAAAGTTGAAGATGCCAACTCGATCATGTGGCACTGTTGTGCAAGTATTAAAAATATTGGGGATGCCAACTCCTGATTGGTTCTTGTGCAACTAAAATAGTTGCAGATGCCAACTCATGTTATATTTTTGTGAGACTATTCAAAAAGTTGAGACTGCCAACTCCAAATGATTCTGGTGCAACTAAGAAAGTCGGGGATGCCAACTCGTATGATACTATTGTGCAACTATTTGACAAGTTGAGGATACCAACTCCTAATTGATTCTTGTGCAACTATAAAAGTTCAGGATGCCAACACCTAGCTGGTTCTAGTGCAACTGTGTAAAAAATAATATCCCAGGTTTCTTTGTGTAGAAAAAAGAATCCTAATGCCATTTCATGTTACCTCGGCATGCTGCAGACGGTGTGCCAACTCCAGCTACAACTCGAACCTGCGTGGTCGCCTTCCGTTTCCGCCGTTTCACGAAGCGGAATGGGCCACCAACCTAAAGGATGCATGAAAAAAGTTACTTGTGTGTGTGCAAAAAAGGAAAATGCACCCACACTGCTTGCTCGATACCCCTGTTTTCGAGTCGAACGAATAGTCGATGAGTCGTAACTAGAAGTCGACTCAAACACCTCGACTAGTCAAGACTAGTCGATCGACACGGCATGACTCGTCGAATCAAAAATCTTGCACAATACTTACCTCATCATCCTTTGCCTCCCCATTGATATCAGCATGACGTGGCTGCCGCTTGGCGGGCTGTTTCGAGTTCCGCCAAGAAGAATTGTTTACATGCCCCTGCATAGAATAAAAGAAACACAAAACATGGTCAGGACCCCCCCCCCCCCCAATAGTTATTATAATTGCAAAACAAAACTGCTACAAGGGTAAATGAAAAATTGATGAAATGGCAAACACACCTCCCCTCTACAACTATATAGCCCTTCCCTATACAACTGCATAAGTGTGGCTAAGCCAGCTAGGATATGTACTGTTTTGATTTGCAAACTCTTGTATGAATGCATACCCTTGTGACAACAGAGCACACATGAGTGTGCAATCAAAAGAACACACATACTGCTTGAACATGGTTTACACAGTGTATCCATCTGAATACCATCATTTGTGCAACTGGTTAGCCCTCACTATGCAACTTCATCAGTTGACTAGCCAACTGAGATTTGTATATGCGTGATCCAACTACATCTGCAGTTATGTGCAACTATGACAACAAACTAGCCAACTGGTTACTTATATGCATGCGACTTATGAGCACATGGATGCATTTTGAGAGGGTTGAGCAATAACATTAGAACTATCCTCTCGGTACTCTTATGTACTTCCCTCCTTCTATTCCAACTCAAATCGCCGCCAAAAAATCAAAAAATCGACATGCCGGATCAGACGGTTTGGCCGGGGGGCAATACGCCGGAATACCTCACCGAATCTGCATGATACAGAGGTAGTGGCGAAGGCAGGAACAATTTGTTGGTGTGGCGGAGCTTACGAGAGAAAAAACTATGTATAATACATACTACTTTGTGTTAGCATTTGCACATGAATGAGGATAACCCGTCATCAACTCATCATCTATATTAACCAGCAACCAGATCCCGGCACACAAGCAGATATCCATCGATCTAGAGTAGTGTGTTGGCTCAAATTTTCAAAGATGTACTAGTATATACGGTATTACTTTAGTCAATGCGGCAAGTTAGGTGTGGCGGTAGCTGGCTCCGCTACTGAACGGAGGTGAATCGCCATGAAACTCATATCCCCTAGAACACGCACGCTTGACTCACCCTGACGAAACAGGAACTCCCAACATCCACTGGAGGTGACCAGGTAGTCGCAGGCGACGCCTTCCGTGAAAGCAACCTCGTACTCGACGGACATCCACCGGAAACCCCAGAACCCCTCTCCGGCGAGCGAATAACGGGGGGCCCAAACCACGGCAGGGTAAAAAATGGTGAACCAGGAGATGTGAGGCAAATGGTGGGGCGACCGTACCTGCGCCGACGACGATAAGCGGATCCCCACCGCGGTCCTGCCCTTCACCTTCGGCTGCAGCCGCGGCTCGTACCCGCGCCGACGACGAGAAGCGGATCCCCACCGCGATCCCGCCTTCGCCTTCGGCTGCAGCCGCAGCCCGTACATGCAGCGACGACGAGAAGTGGATCCTCATCACGGTCTTGCCCTTCGGCTGCAACGGCGGCGCTGGTTGCCTCTCTCCGCCGGATTTGGGGGAGAAATGGAACGAACGGGACAAGAACCGAGAAGAGAGGAAAATGGATGAGGGAAGGAGACAGAGGCGTGGCTCACCCTTCGTGCTTTCTAGTTTCTCCATGACAAGTGGGGCCCGCGCCACGGATGCGTCCTGCGCGATGCAATCCGGTTGGACCAGGAGAGTGGCACTTGCAGGCCCAACCACATGCGTGTTCAATCGCTCCCGACCAGGTACCACTTGACTGCCGATGACATCACGATATAGGCTGATCGAGCGGCTCGCGTTCGGCCGCTCGTTTCGCCCAGCTGGTGCGTGCACTTTGAAGTTATTAGAAATTATCAATCACGTGTTTATATTGCCAACCGTGAGTATAGGAACATGTGCATTGTATGGTAGATTTAGTTACGGCGCGTTCGATGGTAGATTTGGTAGAGTTCCGCGAATTGATTTGGTAGTGACCCGTGCGTTGTATAGTTGATTTGGTACAGTAACACGTGCATAAGGATTTTCCAAGAATTGATTACCAAATATATTTGGCAACTCGATTTGGTAAGTATTGATGTGTTATGTACGGTTGTGTGTGTTATTTTGGCAATTGATTTCGTAGATTTGGTATATAATATGGCTATGCATGTTTTACTAAGTGTCAGTTACCGATTAAAAGTGGGAGAGGATCCGGCTAGCCCGATTTCTCGGTGATTTGTTGAATCAAGTCGTCGTCTCAATGATTTTTTTAGAGAAAAGACGCAGCCGAGTTCGAGAAGGACTCGCACCTTGCCCGACTTTGAATTAACAAAGCCATCAACCGGCCAGAATACAACTGCAACATACAACTGAAAAGAGCAAATTGAAAACGGAAGGATACAAAGGCGCTGGAAAGCAGCTAACAAGGCCTCAAACGCTTCGCACAGGAAGGATATACAAAGAAACTAAGTGCTAAAAACGTCGAGGTCCTTTTTCGCAGCAGAGCCATAACAAGTAGCATGCCGACACTGGAGTAGAAATGAGTAAGCATCGACATGGCGTGCCATCACCAAACACTAAGGACCCTAGCGCAAACCCTTCATCCAAATCCGTATCCAAAGGAGGCCACAACCTCCTCGCCTGGATCGCAAGGCGCCGCACCGTCGGAAGACCGGAATGATGGATGAATGCCACCGGAGTATCACTTAGAGAGGGTTAGCGCACACCTGATGCGTCGTCTTGGCACTCCGAGAGCAAGCAGAGGCCACACTGCATACGGCGAGGCCACGTCGGAGGAAAAGCACGTGCTTGGACGAACTAGAGCACACCAGCTGCAGCCGCCAACAAACCCAATAGTGCCCAGCACCACAGAGCTCCCGAGGCGGCGCCTTCAAGAAGGAAACGACACAGAGCGCCGCCGCCACAAACCGCAGTTAGGGTTTTCACCCGGAAGGCTCTGGGCATGGAAGAGGTGGAGCAGACATGACCGACGTCTCCATGAAGTACTACGGCACCCTCGGGCGGTGTCGTCGCCGCGGCCGGCCGAAGCCGACCAGGGATTTCTCCCGGTCCGGATCCCCACCACCAGCTCCCACCGCAGCCCGGACGAAGGCCGACTAGCACGCCAGCGCGACACCAATCTGGAGGGTAGGTGAGGGAGTCCTGGATTAAGGGGTCCTTGGACAGACGGACTATATACTTTGGCCGGACTGTTGGACTATGAAGATACAAGATTGAAGACTTCGTCCCGTGTTCGGATGGGACTCTCCTTCGCGTGGAAGGCAAGCTTGGCAATTCAGATATGTAGGTCTCCTTCTCTGTAACCGACTCTGTGCAACCCTAGCCCCCTCCAGTGTCTATATAAACCGGAGGGTTTCATCTGTAGGACAACAACAATCATAATCATAGGGTAGATTCTAGGATTTAGCCTCTACGATCTCGTGGTAGATCAACTCTTGTAATACTCATATCATCAAGATCAATCAAGCAGGAAGTAGGGTATTACCTCCATCAAGAGGGCCCGAACCTGGGTAAAACATCGTGTCCCCTGCCTCCTGTTACCATTAGCCTTAGGCGAACAGTTTGGGACCCCCTACCCGAGATCCGCCGGTTTTGACACCGACATTGGTGCTTTCATTGATAGTTCCACTGTGTCGTCGCGGTAAGGCTTGATGGCCCCTTCAATCATCTTCAATGACGCGGTCCAGGGGGAGGTTTTCCTTCCCGGACAGATCTTCGTATTCGGCGGCTTCGTACTACGGGCCAACTCGCTTGGCCATCTGGAGCAGATCGATAGCTACGCCCCTAGCCATCAGGTCAGGTTTGGAAGCTTGAACTATACTGCCGACATCCGCGGAGACTTGATCTTCGACGGATTCGAGCCCATGTCAGGTGCGTCAAACGGTCACGACGGGCATGACTTTGATCTGCCATCGGACAGTATTCGGGAGATCGTGCCTGCGGCGGCGCGGGGAATCAACCCGGAGCAGATCGTGCCTTCCGAGGACGGGTGGATGGACACCGCCACGGAGGCCACGCACTCATCGGCGTTGGAGCCGAACACTGATCCCACCTCCTGTGAGGGTGGTGTCATCGGACCCTCGGACTCGTCTCCGGCTACAGGATCCAAACCGCGTACGTCCGTGCCTATCGAATCTGACTGGGCACCGGTCATGGAGTTCACCGCTGCGGATATTTTTCAGCATTCGCCCTTGAGTGATGTGCTAAACTCATTAAGGTCTCTTTCCTTGTAGAGAGATTCTTGGCCGAACTATGTCCGGCTCGAGTGGGAAGCGGGCGACGAAGAACTTCGTTCCCCACCCACCACCCACTTAATAGCCATTGTCGATGACTTAACCGACGTGCTTGACTTCAACTCCAAAGACATCGACGGTATGGACGACGATGCAGGAGAAGAATAGGAACCACTGCCTATAGGGCGTTGGACAGCCACCTCATCATATGATATATATATGGTGGACACCCCCAAAGAAAGCAATGGCAATGAGGCAACGGACGATAACCCCATGGCGAAGCAATCTAAGCACCGGCGTCATAGGCGCCACTCCAAGCCCCGCCATAGCAAAAATAACGATACCGGCACAAGAGATAACAATCCAGATGGTGCCGAAGACGAAAACAATCCTTCCCAGCCAGGCTTCAAGCAGACCGAGCAAGAGGATGGGCAAGCTAGCCCTAAGGAACATGCAACAGATGGAGAATCAGAGGATGATAATTATATGCCTCTCTCCGAAGACGAAGTGAGCCTTGGCGACGAAGAAATCATCATGCCTGAGGATCCCGTCGAGCAGGAGCGCTTCAAGCGCCAGCTTATAGCCACTGCAAAAAGCCTAAATAAAAAGCAGCAACACCTCCAAGATGATCAAGATCTGCTAACTGATAGATGGACTGAGGTCTTGGCTGCCGAGGAATACGGACTCAAGCGCCTTACCAAAAGTCACTAAAAGCGCAGGTTGCTACCTTAACTCAAGGAGGAGGCGTTAAAGCCCACACTACCAGCGCATGATGCGGCTGATCAGCCACCCCGTGGCCGCGACAAAGCGGCATACCAGCCTGAAGTCCAGCCCGCACCCCGGCGCCAAACAAACAGTAACACTAATGCCCGGGGCTCCACACATGACATGCGAGACAAATGGAAAAGCAAAGCAGGACAGTCAAGATCGATCTACGGATCATGGGGGCGAGCCCCAACGCGTGACGAGGACCGTCACGTCGAATACACTAGCAAATCCGGCCGGGACAAATATAATGAAGCCCGGCACAGAGGCGCCGCACATCCCCTATGCTTCACTGATGAAGTAATGGATCATGAATTCCCAGAAGGGTTTAAATCCGTGAACATTGAATCATGCGATGGTACCACAGACCCCGTGATGTCTACTACACAACCTTCTTCTTGTAGACGTTGATGGGCCTGCAAGTGCAAAGGTTTGTAGGACAGTAGCAAATTTCCCTCAAGTGGATGACCTAAGGTTTATCAATCCAAAGGAGGCGTAGGATGAAGATGGTCTCTCTCAAACAACCCTGCAACCAAATAACAAAGAGTCTGTTGTGTCCCCAACACACCCAATACAATGGTAAATTGTATAGGTGCACTAGTTCGGCGAAGAGATGGTGATACAAGTGCAATATGGATGGTAGATATAGGTTTTTGTAATCTGAAATAATAAAAACAGCAAGGTAGCGAGCGATAAAAGTGAGCGTAAACGGTATTGCAATGGTAGGAAACAAGGCCTAGGGTTCATACTTTCACTAGTGCAAGTTCTCTCAACAATAATTACATAGATAGATCATATAACAATCTCTCAACATGCAACAAAGAGTCACTCCAAAGACACTAATAGCGGAGAACAAACGTAGAGATTATGGTAGGGTACGAAACCACCTCAAAGTTATTCTTTCGGATCAATCTATGCAAGAGTTCGTACTAGAATAACACCTTAAGACACAAATCAACCAAAACCCTAATGTCACCTAGATACTCCATTGTCACCTCAAGTATCCGTGGGCATGATTATACGATATGCATCACACAATCTCAGATTTATCCAACCAACACAAAGTACTTCAAAGAGTGCCCCAAAGTTTCTACCGGGGAATCAAGAACGTGTGCCAACCCCTATGCATAGGTTCATGGGCGGAACCCGCAAGTTGGTCACCAAAATATACATCCAGAGGCACATGATATCCCATTGTCACCACAGATAAACACGACAAGACATACATCAAGTGTTCTCATAAAAGACTCAATCCGATAAGATAACTTCAAAGGGGAAACTCAATTCATCACAAGAGAGTAGAGGGGGAGAAACATCATAAGATCCAACTACAATAGCAAAGCTCGGGATACATCAAGATCGTGCCATAGAGGGAACACGAGAGACAAAAGATCAAACACATAGCTACTGGTACATACCCTCAGCCCCGAGGGTGAACTACTCCCTCCTCGTCATGGAGAGCGCCGGGATGATGAAGATGGCCACCGGTGATGGGTTCCCCCTCCGGCAGGGGGCTCGAACAGGCTCTCGATGGGTTTTTGGGGGCTTCAGAGGCTTGCGGCGCCGGATCTCCCGATCTATCTTGATATTCGATAGTTTTAGGATATGTAGGGTAATATAGGCTAAATAAGTCTGTCGTGTGGTGTTCGAGGGGTCCACAAGACAGGGGGGCGCGCCCTGTAGGGGGGGGGGCGCCCCCCTATCTCCTGGGCTCCTCGAGGGTCTTCTGACTTGATCTCCAAGCCTCCAGGATGATATTCTTCTAAAAAATCACGATGCCGAAGGTTTCATTCCGTTTGGACTCCGTTTGATATTCCTTTTCTTCGAAATACTGAAACAGGCAATAAAACATCAATATGGGTTGGGCCTCCGGTTAATAGGTTAGTCCCAAAAGTAATATAAAAGTGTATAATAAAGCCCGTAATCATTCAAAACAGATAATAAAATAGCATGAATGCTTCATAAATTATAGATACGTTGGAGATGTATCAGCATCCCCAAGCTTAATTCCTACTCGTCCTCGAGTAGGTAAATGATAAAGAAAGAATTTATGAAGTGCGAATGCTAGAAGGTGCACAAGTTTGATCAATGATAATTTCAATCACCTTTACTAGCATCATTATATGTCATAACAGTAGTTCATCTCATAAAACTTCTCAGGAATATGTAACAAGCAAATCACATGTTAAAGCATAGATCATAAACGTTCTTGAAAACTAGCAAACTTCATTCTTAGTCATCAAACAATTGCAATTCATCTTACTTTCAGGAAGAGTCTATGTCAGAGCTTTGGTTTAGCAAACTTCACATACTCAACTATCATATAGTCTTCTACAATTGCTAACACTCACGCAATACTTGTGGTTATGAAGTTTTAATCAAACACAGAGAAAGATTGGGGCTTATAATGTTGCCTCCAAAAGTATTCACCTTTGGGTGATGTCAACAATAATAGTTCATGCTAACGTACATCCAATTGGATATATATATCAGGATCACCCTAACACAAAGTGCTTGCCAAAGGATAAAATAAAAAGGGAAAGGTGAAGATCACCTTGACTCTTGCATAAAGTAAAAGACATAAAGTAAAAGATAGGCCCTTCGCAGAGGGAAGTAGAGGTTATCATGCGCTTTTATGGTTGGATACACAAAATCTTAATGCAAAAGAACATCACTTTATATTGCCCCTTGTATATGGACCTTTATTATGCAGTCCGTCGCTTTTATTGCTTGCATAACAAGTTCGTACAAAGCTTATTTTCTCCACACTAATAAGTCATGCATATTTAAAGAGCAATTTTTATTGCTTGCACCGATGACAACTTACTTGAAGGATCTTACTCAATCCATAGGTAGGTATGGTGGACTCTCATGGCAAAACTGGTTTTAAGGATATTTGGAAGCACAAGTAGCATCTCTACTTGGTGCTAGGAATTTTGGCTAGCATGAGGGGGAAAGGCAAGCTCAACATGTTTGAATGATCCATGACAATATACTTTAACTGAGATGCGAGAAAACATAACCCATTATGTTGTCTTCCTTGTCCAACATCAACTCTTTAGCATGTCATACTTAATGAGTGCTCACAATTATAAAAGATGTCTATGATAATATATTTATATGTGAAATCTCTCTTCCTTCAATATTCTTTCATGAATTGTTCAAATGACTAATACAATGCTTGCTAACTGTCAATGAATTTACAACCTCTACTTCTTAGATGTGAAGTCATTACTCCCCATGGGATAAGCAAATGAAACATATAAAATTTCAGATTTATGACATTCAACTCATTCATCCATTTACTCAAAGGATATAAGTGAAGCACACGAGTAAATGAAAAACTACTCAAAAAGATATAAGTGAAGATCAATGAGTAGCTAAATAATTATGCAACTATGTGAAGACTCTCTCTCATTAAAGGATTTCAGATCTTGATATCGTATTCGAGCAGTAAGCAAAACAAAATAAAATGACATTGCAAGGATAGCACAACTCATGTGAAGAAGCAAAAACTTAGGCTCAACCGATACTAACCGATAGTTGTTGAAGAAGAAAGGTGGGATGCCTACCGGGGCATCCCCAAGCTTAGATGCTTGATAATTCTTGAAATATTATCTTGGGGTGCCTTGGGCAACCCCAAGCTTGAGCTTTTGTGTCTCCTTAATTCCTCTCATATCATGGTTTCTCTTCTTTTTATCAAAAGCTTCATTCACAACAAACTCAACAAGAACTCGTGAGATAGGTTAGTATAAACCAATCCAAAACCTTATCATTTTCTACTGTAACAAATCACTAAAATTATTATTCAACATTGCATACTAAATGCCTCTGCATATTTATCACTCCTATCCTCAAATAGAATCATTAAACAAGAAAACATATGCAAACAATGCAATCATAACAGCAATCTGCCAAAACAGTACAGTCTGTAAAGAATGCAAGAGTATCAATACTTCCCTGACTCCAAAAATTATGAACTAAAATTCCCACTATAATAAATTTATCAGATCTTAATATGCAAAAAAATATTCAACATCATACCATTCTCTGACTTTTCTAGGGAATTTGTGCAACAGCAGTAAACTTTCTGTTTTCAAACAGCAACATGTATACTAGCAGAATAAGCATGGTAAGGGCTATCCTTGACTTTTTGTTGAAACTAAAGATGCAAAACATTATTCTAAATAACAGCAAGCAAATATTAACAAAAGAAAATTACGCTCCAAGCAAAACACATATCATGTGGTGAATAAAAATATAGCTCCAAGTAGAGTTATCGATGAACGAAGACGAAAGAGGGGATGTCATCCGGGGCATCCCCAAGCTTAGGCTCTTGGTTGTCCTTGAATATTACCTTGGGGTGCCTTGTGCATCCCCAAGCTTAGGCTCTTGCCACTCCTTATTCCATAGTCCATCGAATCCTTACCCAAAACTTGAAAACTTCAACCACACAAAACTCAACACAAAACTCGTAAGCTCCGTTAGTATAAGAAATTAAAACCACCACTTAGGTACTGTAATAAACTCATTCTAAATTCATATTGGTGTAATATCTACTGTATTCCAACTTCTCTATGGTTCATACCACTTAATACTAGCCATAGACGCATCAAAGTAAGCAAACAACACAATGAAAACAGAATCTGTCAAAAACAGAACAGTCTGTAGTAATCTGTATCAAACGTATACTTCTGGAACTCAAAAAATCCTTAAATAAATTTCTGGACCTGTGTAATTTGTCTATTAATCATCTGCAAAAAGAATCAACCTAAAATCACTCTCCAGTAAAAAATGGCAGCTAATCTCGTGAGTGCAAAAGTTTCTATTTTTCACAGCAAGATCACATAAAATTCACCCAAGTCTTCCCAAAGATTCTACTTGGCACTTTATTGAAACAAAAGCTATAAAACATGATTACTACAGTAGAATAATCATGTGGACACACAAAAACAGTAAGGGTAAATATTGGGTTGTCTCCCAACAAGCGCTTTTCTTTAATGCCTTTCTAGCTAGGCATGATGATGACAATGATGCTCACAAAAAAGATAAGAATTGAAACATAACGGGAGCATCATGAAGCATATGACTAGCACATTTAAGCCTAACCCACTTCCTATGCATAGGGATTTTTTGAGCAAATAACTTACGAGAACAATAATTAACTAGCATAGGAAGGTAAAACAAGCATAGCTTCAAAATTTTCAACACATAGAGAGGAAACTTGATATTATTGCAATTCCTACAAGCATATGTTCCTCCCTCATAATAATTTTCAGTAGAATCATGAATGAATTCAACAATATAACCAGCACCTAAAGCATTCTTTTCATGATCTACAAGCATAGAAAATTTATTACTCTCCACATAAGCAAAATTCTTCTCATTCGGAATAGTGAGAGTATCATAAGAGACTTGAACACTAAAAATTGTTTCCACATTAAAATAGTAATGTTCAGAAAAAGGGTAATCATAATCATGACAAGTTTTGTAAATATAATCATCACTACTTTTTATAGCTTAAGTTTCATCACAATAATCATCATAAGTAGCAACTTCGTTCTTATCATAATCGATTGAAACCTCTCCCAAGATAGTGGAATCGCTAAATAAAGTTGACACTCTTCCAAATCCACTTTCATATTCATCACAATAAGATTCAACATCCTCCAAAATAGTGGGATCACTACTTCCTAAAGTTCACACTCTTACAAACCCACTTTCATCAATATAATCATCATAAATAGGAGGCATGATTTCATCATAATAAATATTGTCATCAAAACTTGGGGGACTAAAAATATCATATTCATCAAACATAGCTTCCCCAAGCTTGTGGCTTTGCATATCATTAGCATCATGGATATTCAAGGAATTCATACTAACAACATTGCAATCATGCTCATCATTCAAAGATTTAGTATCAAACATTCTATAGATTTCTTCTTCTAGCACTTGAGCACAATTTTCCTTTTCATCATTCTCACGAAAGATAGTAAAAAGATGAAGCGTGTGAGACAAACTCAATTCCATTTTTTTGTAGTTTTCTTTTATAAACTAAACTAGTGATAAAACAAGAAACAAAAAGATTCGATTGCAAGATCTAAAGATATACCTTCAAGCACTCACCTCCCCGGCAACGGCGCCAGAAAAGAGCTTGATGTCTACTACACAACCTTCTTATTGTAGACGTTGTTGGGCCTGCAAGTGCACAGGTTTGTAGGACAGTAGAAAATTTCCCTCAAGTGGATGACCTAAGGTTTATCAATACGTAGGAGGCGTAGGATGAAGATGGTCTCTCTCAAACAACCCTGCAACCAAATAACAAAGAGTCTCTTGTGTCCCCAACACACCCAATACAATGGTAAATTGTATAGGTGCACTAATTCAGCGAAGAGATGGTGATACAAGTGCAATATGGATGGTAGATATAGGTTTTTGTAATCTGAAATAATAAAAACAGCAAGGTAGCGAGCGATAAAAGTGAGCGTAAACGGTATTGCAATGGTAGGAAACAAGGCCTAGGGTTCATACTTTCACTAGTGCAAGTTCTCTCAACAATAATTACATAGATAGATCATATAATAATCCCTCAACATGCAACAAAGAGTCACTCCAAAGACACTAATAGCGGAGAACAAACGTAGAGATTATGGTAGGGTACGAAACCACCTCAAAGTTATTCTTTCAGATCAATCTATGCAAGAGTTCGTACTAGAATAACACCTTAAGACACAAATCAACCAAAACCCTAATGTCACCTATATACTCCATTGTCACCTCAAGTATCCGTGGGCATGATTATACGATATGCATCACACAATCTCAGATTTATCCAACCAACACAAAGTACTTCAAAGAGTGCCCCAAAGTTTCTACCGGAGAATCAAGAACGTGTGCCAACCCCTATGCATAGGTTCATGGGCGGAACCCGCAAGTTGGTCACCAAAGCATACATCAAGAGGCACATGATATCCCATTGTCACCATAGATAAACACGGCAAGACATACATCAAGTGTTCTCATAAAAGACTCAATCCGATAAGATAACTCAAAAGGGCGAATACGCGGCCCGCCAAA
>NW_025225089.1:0-3151 GCF_018294505.1 Triticum aestivum
CTCGCCGGCGCGCGGGCCGCGCCACCGCGCCGGGCACCACCGCCCCGGCGACCACCGGATCCGCCCCGGCCGGCCTCCTCCCGCGACTCCGGCGGCCAAGTCCGGCCAGCTACAGTGTTCCTCGGCGCCGCCTCGGAATCCGTGCCCGCGCCAGATCTGGATCCGGTCTAGGTTGACTTCTCCCCGAAACCCTAATCTTCCAGATTTTGTGCTATCTTTGACTGCTTGTATCTCCGCAACCGTAGCTCCGTTTTGGGCGTATGATATATCAAAATCTTCGTCTCGACATGTACATCATTTCATTCCATTGCATCATTTGCATTTGAGGTCACCTTGATACCCAAAATGCTGGTAGAAGGAGGCTTCGTGAGTTAAATTGCAGATCCGTTAGTTCATCATGCACTTTTGTCATTTTTGCTATATTTAATTCGTGCATGATATGCCTGTGCCCCTTTGGGATGTATTGTGAAGCATTTTGTCTTCTTTCCAGAGGTGCCACCCATGCATTTTTAGGATGTGTGTGTTGTCTTGTGCAAGCTTGCGAAGATAGGTACCTGAGATTGCAGATTTCAGGGACTTAGTGATTTTCACTAAGTCTGGGATATTTTAGTTCATGATGCCATATGTCCAGCTTGTTTCCTAATGATCCGTGCCTCTTTTGAGGATGATCACTAAGGGAGTTTTGATATTTCTGTCATTCTCTATCCATCCATGTCTTTGTTGGCATTTGTGGAGTGCTCTAGGTTGACTCAATCGAGCTCAACTTTTGCTTCGTTGTTAATCTGGGCAGATCGTTAACTTGTTTGCGATTTCGCCGATGCTACCGTTAGTGTTCCATGCATGCTATGCCTTCGTTCTTGCCATGTGTAGCTAGAACTTTGTGCCTTCTTGCTGGTTATATGCTTTCCTTGCCATGACTTGCACCGTAGTGAGTGGATCGAGCTCGTTTACATGCCTTCGTGAGTTAAATTTCAGCATGTCTCAGTTTTCACTAAGTCTGAAAACTGATTGTGTTCGAGCGATGTTCGTGAGCTCGGNATGAACGAGGCTCACAACTCTCTCCTCTCCATCCACCCTGGTAGTACGAAGATGTATCAGGACCTCAAGCAAGCCTATTGGTGGACTCGAATGAAGCGCGAGATCGCTCAATTCGTGAATGAATGTGATGTCTGCAGAAGAGTGAAGGCAGAACATCAAAGGCCAGCTGGTCTCCTCCAACCTCTTGCCATTCCAGAATGGAAGTTTGACCACATTGAAATGGACTTCGTGACTGGGTTTCCAAAGTCCAAGCGTGGCAATGATGCTATATTTGTTGTCATCGACAAGCTCACCAAAGTGGCTCATTTCCTGCCTATCAAAGAGTCAATCACTGCAGCTCAATTGGCGGAACTCTATACCTCTCGCATTGTCTCTCTGCACGGTATTCCTCAAGTGATATCTTCAGACCGTGGCAGCATCTTTACCTCCAAATTTTGGGATTCTTTTCAGAAGGCCATGGGCACCAACATCCGCTTCAGCACAGCTTTCCATCCTCAAACAAGCGGTCAAGTCGAGCGTGTCAACCAAATTCTTGAAGATATGCTCAGGGCTTGTGTGATCTCCTTCAGCATGAAGTGGGAGGATTGTCTTCCTTATGCTGAATTCTCATACAACAACAGCTTTCAAGCAAGTTCGGGCAAGGCCCCCTTTGAAATTCTGTATGGCAGGAAGTGCCGTACCCCTCTCAACTGGTCGGAAACCGGTGAACGTCAGCTGCTGGGTAATGACTTAATCACAGAAGCAGAAGAGATGTGCAAAGTCATTCGTGATAACCTCAAAGCAGCCCAGTCCCGCCAGAAGAGCTACTATGATAGTAAGCACCGTGAATTAGCTTTCGAGATCGGAGATCATGTTTACCTCCGCGTCTCTCCCATGAAAGGTTCTCGTCGCTTCGGTATCAAAGGGAAGCTTGCCCCTAGATACGTGGGACCTTTCAAGATTGTCAGCAAGAGAGGCGACCTCGCCTATCAACTCGAGCTTCCTTCAAACTTTGCAAATGTTCATGATGTGTTCCATGTCTCTCAGCTTCGGAAGTGCTTCAAGACTCCTGACCGCACCGTCAACTTCGAGGACATTGAGCTCCAAGAAGATCTCTCTTATCGTGAGCACCCAGTTGCTATTCTTGAAGAGACTGAACGCAAGACTCGCAACAAGTCAATCAAATTCCTCAAAGTTAAGTGGTCACACCATTCCGACCGTGAAGCTACCTGGGAACGCGAGGATCACCTCCGTTCTGAGTATCCGGAGTTCTTTCAGTCCTAGATCTCGGGACGAGATCTTTTCGTAGTGGTGGAGTGTTGTAACGCCCCAGATATACTTTCCATATTTGTATCCAACTCTTGCCGTCCCTGGCGCTAAGTTATATTTATTTCTCGGGTTTGGGTCTTTGTCTCCGTGTGTTGTTTTCTTTTTCGTGCATCTCGTATCATGTCATCACGTGCGTTGCATTTGCATACATGTTCATCTCATGCATTCGAGCATTTTCCCCGTTGTCCGTTTTGCATTCCGGCGTTTCGTTCTCCTCCGGTGGTCATTTCTACCTTTCTTTCTCGTGTGGGGATTAAACATTTCCGGATTGGACCGAGTCTTGCCAAGCGGCCTTGGTTTACTACCGGTAGACCGCCTGTCAAGTTTCGGGTCATTTGGACTTCGTTTGATACTCCAACGGTTAACCGAGGGACCGAAAAAGCCTCGTGTGTGTTGCAGCCCAACACCCCCCAAATTTGGCCCAAAACCCACCAAACTCTGCTCCATGTCCTAGAGCGTTCGATCACGATCGTGTGGGCGAAAACCGCACCTCATTTGGACTCTCCTAGCTCCCTCTATGCCTATTTATACCCCCTCCATTCGGATCTCTTCTTCCCCCGTCCGAAACCCTAAAAAAAACAGATCAAACCTCCCCGCACCGACGGACACGTCCGCCCCCAGCCGGACGCGTCCGCCGCCGCGTCCCTCGTCCAACCGCCGATCGCCACGTGGGCGAGGCCCACATCGCCGCCGCCAGCCCGGATCGGGCCCTCCCCGGCCCGCAGCCTCCCCGCCGCCTCCTCCTACGCCCGCCGCCGCCACCTTCGGCGCCGGTGGCCGCCGTCGCCACGGGCCGCCGCGCCCC
>NW_025225089.1:3936-7083 GCF_018294505.1 Triticum aestivum
TCCACCTCCGCCTCCTCCGGAAGCATGGCAAGCTGTGATGGCCGCTACTAATGCAAACACACAGTTGATCATGCAGATCCTTCAAGAGCGCAATCAAGGCAGTCAAGGGAATCAAGGCCACAATCAGCACCACTTTGCTACTCTGAACCAGTTCCTTGCTAATGGCCCAAAGACGTTCAGCGGTTGTGTTGAGGCTACCGATGCTGACGATTGGCTAGTGGATCTGGGCAAGCATTTTGAATGCAGCAACGTCAGGCCTGAAGATTTCGTCAAGTTCGCTTCTTTCCAGCTCAAAGATCAGGCTGCAGAATGGTTCCAGCAGTACAAGGATTCCAGAGGTGGACGTCTGATCACTTGGGACGATTTCCGTCAAGATTTCCGCGCTCATCACATCCCTCAAAGTGTGGTTGAGAGTAAGCGTCAGGAATTCCGCAATCTGAAGCAAGGCTCTTTGTCTGTCTATGACTACAACAAGTTGTTCCAGAAGCTCGCTCGTTTTGCCAAGCAGGATGTTCCTGATGAGAAGAGTATGATCTATCAGTTCAGGGGTGGTCTTCGTGAGGAAATTCAGCTCGCTCTTGTCCTCTTTGAGCCGTTGAGATACGATGAGTTCTACAACATGGCACTGAAGCAAGAGGCGGCTCAGTTGAGGTGTGATGCTTCCAGGAAGCGCGCCAGAGATGTTACTCCTTCTTCCTCTACTCAAGTGGTCAAGCAGCAGAAGTATTGGCTTCCTCCTCCTCCGTTCCGTCAGCCGTATCAGCAGAAGAGCAAAGGTGGCAGTGGTTTCTCCCACCCACCCAACCCAGGCTTTCAGAACAAATCTTCGTCTCAAGCGCCAAGATCGAGTGCTCCGTATCACCGTCCGCTTTCAGAGGTCACGTGCAACAAGTGCCAACAGAAGGGTCACTATGCCAACAAGTGTACCAACCAGAGGCGTCTTCCTCCTCCTCCTCCTGTCAGATCAGCAAGTACAGCTGTGGTCAAGCATAACCCCAAGTCCGCCAAGGTCAACTTGATGAATGCAGCTCAGGC
Organism: Triticum aestivum; assembly: GCF_018294505.1. NCBI lineage: Eukaryota > Viridiplantae > Streptophyta > Magnoliopsida > Poales > Poaceae > Triticum > Triticum aestivum. The sequence goes on from NW_025225089.1 coordinate 4,972, forward strand.
AGAGGACTCGTCAGATGTGATCATGGGTAACCTTCCTGTTAATGATATTCCTGCAAATGTTCTTTTTGACACGGGTGCATCGCATTGTTTCATCTCGAGACCATTTTCATCTAAGCATGGGTTGCCTTCACAATTTTTGCCTAGTCCTTTAGCAGTTGTCTCTCCCGGTAAGCGCATGCAGGCTAACTCCATCGTTCCGGATGTTTCTATCACTCTGGGTGACTACAAGTTCTTGGCTTCTCCTACGGTTCTTGGCAACTCGGATATCGATCTTATTCTCGGGATGGACTGGCTCTCTAAGCATAAAGCTCAGCTTGATTGTGCAGCCAGGCAGATTCAACTGACTCATTCGTCTGAGGATGTTATTGTCTTTGCCGCTCGGGATAATACCATCCGGTTGTTTTCTCTCAATGAGAAGGGTGAATTGGATGCTATCTCTCAAATTCCTGTCGTTTGCGATTATCAAGACGTCTTTCCAGAAGAACTTCCAGGGATGCCTCCAAACCGGCCGGTTGAATTTGTTATTGAACTTGAGCCCGGTACGGAACCTGTGTGCAAACGTCCCTACAAGCTCGGCCCCGAAGAGTTGAAGGAGTTGAAGAAACAACTCGATGAGCAAGAAAGATTGGGTCTCATTCGGCCTAGTACTTCTCCGTGGGGTTGTGGTGTTCTTTTTGTGAAGAAGAAAGATGGATCGAGTCGACTTTGTGTTGATTACCGTCCAGTAAACAAGAAGACCATAAAGAACAAATACCCACTTCCCAACATCAATGAGCTGTTCGAACAACTCAAGGGTGCTCAAGTATTCTCCAAGCTTGATCTCCGTATGGGTTATCATCAGATTCGTATTCGTGAGCAAGATATTCCCAAGACGGCGTTCAGAACAAGCTTTGGTTCATATGAATACACCGTCATGTCTTTTGGCCTCGCCAACGCTCCTCCGACGTTCTCTCGCATGATGAACTTCATCTTCAACCCCTACACCAATGAATTCGTTTTGGTCTATCTCGACGACATTCTGGTTTTCTCGAAGAACAAGGAAGATCATGCCAAGCACTTGCGTTTGGTTCTTGACAAGCTCAGAGAACATCAGTTCTACGCCAAGTTCTCCAAGTGTGAATTTTGGCTCGATGAGGTTCTTTATCTTGGTCATATCATCTCTGCCAAGGGCATTTCCGTGAATCCTGAGAAGGTGTCCGCAATTGTGAATTGGGAACCTCCTCAGAACGTAAAGCAACTCCGCAGTTTCCTCGGTCTCGCAAGCTATTGCAGAAGATTCGTTGAAAACTTTTCTAAGATCGCCAAGCCTCTCTCAAATCTTCTTCAGAAGCACGTCAAGTACGTTTGGTCTCCGGAGTGTGATATTGCTTTCAACTCTTTGAAAGATAAATTAGTCACTGCTCCAGTTCTGACTCCGCCTGATGAAACCAAGCCGTACGAGGTCTTTTGTGATGCCTCTCTCCAAGGTCTCGGTGCTGTACTGATGCAAGAGAAGAAAGTTGTTGCTTATACCTCTCGCCAGTTGAAACCTAATGAGAAGAACTACCCCACTCATGATCTCGAGTTGGCGGCAGTTGTGCATGCTTTGTTGACTTGGAGACATCTTCTATTAGGAAGGAAAGTGGATATTTTCACTGATCACAAGAGTCTCAAGTACATCTTCACTCAGCCTAATCTCAACCTCAGGCAGACTCGATGGGTCGAAATGATTCAAGAGTACAATCCGAGTATCGAGTATACTCCAGGCAAGGCTAATGTGATTGCTGACGCTTTGAGCAGAAAAGCATATTGCAATAGTCTGATTCTCAAGCCTTATCAACCCGAGCTTTGTGAAGCTTTCCGCAAACTTAATCTGCAAGTTGTTCCTCAAGGTTTCCTCGCCAACCTTCAAGTCTCTCCTACCTTAGAAGACCAGATTCGCCAAGCCCAACTTCTTGATGCTATGGTGAAGAAGGTGAAGATTGGTATTGCAAAGAGTCAGTCCAAGTACAAGTGCTACCGACTTGATGATAAGGACACTCTCTTCTTCGAGGATCGAATTGTTGTGCCCAAAGGTGAACTCCGTAAGGTGATTATGAACGAGGCTCACAACTCTCTCCTCTCCATCCACCC
>NW_025225089.1:7109-8946 GCF_018294505.1 Triticum aestivum
GCCAGGTTCATGCATTTCCTGTCATATCTTGCATTTTGCATCCCGCATCGCATTCCGCATAGCATATCGTCATTTCATCATATTGCTTGGTCTTGCCCGTGGTTGATTGTGTCCTTGTTGCTTGTTTGTCTCTGGGTAGAGCCGGGAGACGAGTTCGCTACCGAGGAGCCCATTGAGTTTGCTTGTGAGGATCCAGTCAACTCTGACAACTGTGCAGGCAAGATGATCATACCCTCGAAATCACTACTATCTTTGCTATGCTAGTTTGCTCGCTCTTTTGCTTTGCCACTGCTAAGATGCCTACCTTTTGCTTGTCAGCCTCCCAATTGCCATGTTGAACCCCTAACCCACCTATGTCCTAGCAAACCGTTGATTGGCTATGTTACCGCTTTGCTCAGCCCTTCTTATAGCGTTGTTAGCTGCAGGTGAAGATTGGAGCCGTTCCTCGTGGGAACATTTATTTACTTGTTGGGATATCATTATATTGCTATGTTATCTTAATGCATCTATATACTTGGTAAAGGGTGGAAGGCTCGGCCTCTCGCCTAGTGTTTTGTTCCACTCTTGCCGCCCTAGTTTCCGTCATATCGGTGTTATGTTCCCGGATTGTTGCGTCCCTTACGCGGTTGGGTTATAATGGGAACCCCTTGATAGTTCGCCTTGATTAAAGCTTTTCCAGCAATGCCCAACATTGGTTTTGCCATTTGCCACCTAGCCTCTTTTTTTCCCTTGGGTTTCCGGAGCCCGAGGGTCATCTTATTTTACCCCCCCCCCCGGGCCAGTGCTCCTCTGAGTGTTGGTCCACCTGTCAGCTACCGGTGGCTACCAGGGGCAACTCTGGGCTGGCCTACCCGTACCTAAGACAATCTGAGTGTGCCCTGAGAAAGAGATATGTGCAGCTCCTATCGGGATTTGTCGGCACATTCGGGCGGTGTTGCTGGTCTTGTTTTAACCTGTCGAAGTGTCTTGAGTTACCGAGATACCGAGTCTGATCGGAACGTCTTGGGAGGAGGTCTATTCCTTCGTTGACCGTGAGAGCTTGTTATGGGCTAAGTTGGGACTCCCCTGCAGGGATTGATCTTTCGAAAGCCGTGCCCGCGGTTATGGGCAGATGGGAGTTTGTTAATGTCCGGTTGTAGATGACTTGAACTAAACTTAATTAAAAAGAATCAACCGTGTGTGTTACCGTGATGGCCCCTTCTCGGCGGAGTCCGGGAAGTGGACACGGTGTTGGAGTTATGCTTGCGCAGGGTGTTCCTTTAGCTTCTCGCTCGTGCCTCGCCCTCTCTTCTCGCTCTCTTTTGCGTATAAGTTAGCCACCACATATGCTGGTCGCTTGCTGCAGCTCCACATATATTTTGCCTTGTCCATTCCTATGAGCTTAAATAGTTTTGATCGCGTGGGTGTGAGATTGCTGAGTCCCTGTGGCTCACAGATACTACAACTCCAGATGCAGGTCCAGGTGATTCTGCTCCAGTTGACGATTACGAGCTCAGGTGGGAGTTCGACGAGGACTCTCAGCGTTACTACGTGTCCTTTCCAGATGATCAGTAGTGGTGCCTAGTTGGGGTTATCGATTCAGGACCTTGTCGCATGTTGGGGGTCTTTTCTATTTTGGCGCCGTAGTCGGGCCATGAGTGTTTGCTTGATGGATGTTATTTATGTACTCTGATGTGACGTGGCGAGTGTAAGCCAACTATGTTATCTCCCCCTTTTACTATATATTACATGGGATGTTGTAATGATTGCCTGACTTGCGACATTGCTTTCAATGCGGTTATGCCTCTAAGTCGTGCCTCGACACGTGGGAGTTATAGCCGCATCGAGGGCGTTACAA
>NW_025225090.1:0-36528 GCF_018294505.1 Triticum aestivum
CTCCGAGTGGAAGGCTGGCTTACCACTCGGTAGGATTTTGATAAACTTAGGCGAGTGCTTGGACTGCAGCTAAGCCTCCGAGTGGAAGGCTGGCTTACCACTTGGTAGGATTTTTATAACTTAGGCGAGCACGAAGCTGCAGCTAAGCCTCCGAGTGGAAGGCTGGCTTACCACTCGGTAGGATTTTTATAACTTAGGCGAGCACGAAGCTGCAGCTAAGCCTCCGAGTGGAAGGCTGGCTTACCACTCGGTAGGATTTTGATAAACTTAGGCGAAACGGATTCGCAGCTAAGCCTCCGAGTGAGAGTCTGGCTCACCACTCGGTAGGATTTTTACAAACTTAGGCGAAACGGATTCGCGGCTAAGCCACCCACTGAGGGGGAGTTTTTATATGGACAAAGATAAAAAGTGATGACACTATTATTTCTAAACCCATGAACTACAGAAGTACTTTATTGCAACTCATCCGAGTGATAAAACTTAAGTGTAAAATGGGCGGAGTAGCTCCGCGTTCCAAGCTCGGGGCTCGTCGATATTATGCTCGACGTTGTAAAGATGGTACGCCCCGTTGTGGAGAACCTTAGTGACGATGAAGGGGCCTTCCCAAGAAGGAGCAAGCTTGTGTGGTTTGTGCTGATCCACTCGGAGAACCAGATCTCCTTCCTGGAAGGCTCGACCTCTCACATTTCGGGCGTGGAAACGGCGCAGATCTTGTTGGTAGATGGTCGAGCGGATCAGAGCCATCTCCCTTTCTTCCTCCAAAAGGTCGACTGCGTCCTGCCGCGCTTGTTCAGCTTCTGCTTCGTTATAGATTTCGATTCGAGGAGCATTATGCAGAAGGTCACTCGGCAAGACTGCTTCAGCTCCATAGACCAAGAAGAATGGAGTTCTTCCGGTCGACCGGTTGGGCGTGGTCCGCAGTCCCCAGAGTACAGATGGAAGTTCGTCGACCCAAGCTCCAGCCGCGTGTTTGAGATCACGCATCAGTCGCGGCTTTAGTCCCTTGAGAATTAGTCCATTAGCTCGCTCTGCTTGTCCATTCGACTGCGGATGGGCGACTGATGCGTAGTCGACCCGTGTGCCCTGGGAGTTGCAGAAGGTTCTGAATTCCTCTGAGTCAAAGTTTGACCCATTATCCGTAATGATGCTGTGCGGGACTCCATATCTGAATATTAGTTCCCTGATGAAGCTAACAGCAGTACCGGTGTCGAGGCTCTTGATTGGCTTAGCCTCGATCCACTTGGTGAACTTGTCGACTGCCACCAGTACATGTGTGAAGCCACTTCGTCCTGTTCTCAAAGGGCCGACCATGTCCAGCCCCCAAACCGCAAAAGGCCAGACGAGTGGGATGGTCTTCAAAGCTGACGCAGGCTTGTGCGACATATTCGAGTAGAACTGACATCCCTCGCACTTATCCACTATCTCCCTTGCCATCTCATTCGCCTTGGGCCAGTAAAATCCGGCTCGGTATGCCTTGGCCACGATGGTCCGAGAGGACGCATGGTGACCGCAGGTCCCTGAGTGAATATCATTGAGGATGAGTCGACCTTCTTCTGGCGTTATGCACTTCTGGCCGACTCCAGTCGCACTTTCTCTGTATAATTGTCCTTTGATTACGGTAAAGGCTTTAGATCGACGGACGATCTGTCGAGCCTCTTCCTCATTCTCCGGAAGCTCTTTCCTCAAGATATATGTGACGTACGGAATCGTCCAGTCGGGAACGACCACCAAAACCTCCATGACCAAGTCGACCACTGCTGGGACTTCCACTTCAGTCGGATATGTGGCGCTCTTAGGCTGCGGAGTTCCTTCTGTGAAAGGGTCTTCTTTGACTGACGGAGTATGTATATGCTCTAAGAACACGCCACTCGGAATGGCTTCTCTCTTGGAACCTATCTTTGCTAGATCATCAGCTGCTTGATTCTTCAGTCGGGGTATATGATGGAGCTCCAACCCCTCGAACTTTTTCTCCAGCTTCCTCACTGCATTGCAGTATCCAGTCATGGCTGGGCTTCTCACGTCCCACTCTTTCATCACCTGATTGACCACTAAATCCGAGTCGCCATAGACCATTAGGCGACGGACGCCGAGTGAAATGGCCATGCGCAACCCATACAGGAGGGCCTCATATTCTGCCTCATTGTTGGAGGAATCAAAGTGAATCTGGAGCACATATCTGAGCTTATCTCCTCTGGGGGAAACCAGGACAACCCCAGCACCGGAACCATTCAACATCTTAGAACCATCGAAAAACATGGTCCAATGCTCCGAGTGAACTTCAGTCGACTGCTGTTGTTCGATCCACTCGGCGAGGAAATCTGCTATTGCCTGGGACTTAATGGCTTTCTTTGCCTCAAACTTGATATCAAGGGGAAGAAGTTCAATCGCCCATTTGGCCACTCGACCAGTTGCATCTCTGTTGTGCAAAATCTCTGATAGTGGAGCGTCGCTGACGACTGTGATTGAATGGTCAGAGAAATAATGAGCAACCTTCTTTGTGGTCATGTATATTCCATACACAAGCTTCTGATAATGAGGATATCTCTGCTTGGATGGAGTCAAGACTTCAGACAAATAATACACTGGGCGCTGAACTTTGAGAGCTTTTCCTTCTTCTTCCCGCTCGACCGTTAGCACAGTACTGACGACTTGTCCTGTGGCTGCGATGTAGAGCAACAGAGGCTCTTTGCTGATTGGAGCAGCAAGCACCGGCTGGGTGGACAGCAGAGCTTTTAGCTCAGCAAACGCTGCATCAGCTTCTGGAGTCCACTCGAACTTGTCAGCCTTTTTCATCAGTCGGTAAAGAGGCAGTGCCTTTTCACCGAGTCGTGAGATGAATCGACTTAATGCGGCCAAGCATCCAGTAAGCTTCTGGACATCGTGCACTCGCACGGGGCGTTTCATTCGGAGAATAGTGCCGATCTTTTCTGGGTTGGCGTCGATTCCCCGTTCGGAAACGAGAAAACCGAGTAACTTGCCACCAGGAACTCCAAATGTGCACTTTGATGGATTGAGCTTGATATCATATCTTCTGAGGTTGGCAAATGTTTCAGCAAGGTCAGCGAGCAGGTCGGAACCTTTTCGCGACTTGACAACAATATCATCCATATAAGCTTCCACATTCCGACTGATTTGAGTGAGGAGACACTTCTGGATCATTCGCATAAATGTGGCTCCGGCATTCTTGAGACCGAATGGCATGGTGATATAGCAGAAGCACCCGAATGGAGTGATGAAAGCTGTTTTTACTTCATCGGGCCCATACATACGGATCTGGTGGTACCCGGAGTAAGCATCTAAAAAAGACAACCTCTCGCATCCCGCGGTCGAGTCAACAATTTGATCTATGCGGGGGAGGGGAAAGTGATCTTTCGGGCAGGCCCGGTTGATGTGCTTGAAATCAATGCACATTCGGAGCGATTTGTCCTTCTTAGGAACCATGACGACATTAGCGAGCCACTCGGAGTGGAATATCTCTCGGATAAATCCTGCCGCCAACAGTCGAGCCACTTCTTCACCGATGGCCTTTTTCTTCTGGACAGCGGACCGCCGAAGATGTTCTTTGACTGGTTTTGCAGACTTGTCGACTCTTAAGCGATGCTCAGCCAGTCCCCTGGGAACACCTGGCATGTCAGCGGGCTTCCATGCAAAAATGTCCCAGTTCTCACGGAGGAACTGGATGAGCGCTTCTTCCTATTTTGGGTCGAGTGTTGTGGAGATGCGGGTCGGAGCTGCTTCAGGGTCGGTCGGGTGAATGTGAACAGGCTTTGTCTCACCGGACGACTGGAATGCAGATTCTGTGGCGGGCTTCTTGGATCGCAGCAGGTCACTCGGATCTGCGCTTTGCTTGTATTCTTCGAACTCGACCGCTGTCACTTGGGAATCGGCAATTTTGGAGCCCTTCTGAAAGCACTCTTCTGCCTTTTTCCTATCACCGGTGACAGTGATCACACCTTTGGGACCGGGCATCTTCAATTTGAGGTACACGTAACATGGTCGAGCCATGAACCGTGCATAGGCTGGCCTCCCCAAAATGGCATGATATGCACTCTGAAAATCCACGACCTCAAACGTCAACTTTTCTTTGCGAAAATGCTTTGAATCGCCAAACACTACGTCCAAAGCTATCTGGCCGAGTGACTTGGCCTTCTTCCCTGGTATAACTCCATGGAAGCTCATGTTACTAGTGCTCAGTCGGGACATCGGAATGCCCATACCTTTCAACGTGTCTGCATATAACAGATTCAGCCCACTTCCACCGTCCATCAGCACCTTTGTCAGTCGAGTGCCTTCGACAACCGGATCGACCACCAAAGCTTGCCTCCCAGGGGTGGCAATATGGGACGGGTGATCAGATTGGTCGAATGTGATGGGCGTTTGAGACCACTTCAGATAACTTGCCTTTGCTGGGGCAACCATGTTAACCTCTCGGTTAATCACTTTCAGTCGACTTCTGCTTTCCACATCTGCGAAGATCATCAGAGTGGAGTTGATATGCGGATATCCTCCCTCACTGTCCTCTTTGTCTTCGGCTTTGTCTGACTCCTTCTCCTTGTCCTTAGACTGTTTTCCCTGAAACTGCTGGATCAGGAGTCGACATTGGCGAGTGGTGTGCTTTGGGTAAATGATATTCCCCTCTTCATCTTTCTTCGTGTGGATGTGGCACGGCATATCCATCACGTCGTTCCCTTCTTTATCCTTCACCTTCTTGGGGTTCCAGGATCCTTTTGGTTTCCCCTTAGACTTTCCTTGAGTCACGGCCAGAGCCTCCCCAGGAGCTGCCGGTTCAGCCTTCCGCTTCTGTTTCCGACCGGTGTTTCCTTTTTCCGACTGACTCGGCTTGTGTTTGCCGCTTCGGAGTCGGTCTTCTTCTTCGCCGTTGGCGTACTTGGTAGCAATCTCCATCATCCGACTCAAGGTCATGTCACCGGTTCGACCAAATTTCAAACTCAGTTCTCTGTTCTTGACGCCATCTTTGAAGGCGCATACTGCCTGATGGTCAGAGACATTTTCCACAGTGTGGTGCAAAGTGATCCACCTCTGAATATACTCTCTGAGAGTCTCATTGGTTTTCTGCACGCAGACTTGCAACTCTGTCAATCCCGCTGGTCGCTTGCAAGTTCCTTCAAACGTTCTGACAAACACTCGGGACAGATCTTCCCAAGTGTAAATGCTGCTAGGAGGTAATTGAGTCAACCATGCCCTGGCAGAACCTTCCAACATGAGGGGCAAATGCTTCATGGCCACCTCGTCGTTCCCACCACCGATCTGAACTGCCACTCGGTAGTCTTCAAGCCAAGTTTCAGGCTTGGACTCACCAGTGAACTTGCTGACTCCTGTTGCCAGCCTGAAATTGGGGGGGATAACTGCGGCTCTGATAGCTCTGCTGAAACATTCAGGACCAGAAACACGTACTCGACTGCTCGTGGGCGCATCTCTGTCGAGTGCGCCTCGATGGGCTCTGTTCCGGTCGACCAACCCTTGCACGATAATGGATCGCGCGTCGAAGCCTGGCTCTCTATGGTCAACTGGTGCCCTACGCCCTGTACTGTACTGACGCCTATCATCTGGCCGCCGAGGAGCGTAAGACCCACCCCTCGGAGGGGAATAGGGCACTCGACGCCTATCATCTCGGTCGAGTCCGTCGCCATATTGATCTCGCCGATTCTCACGCCCTTCGCGCCGCGGAGGCGATCTGGGGCTGTGAGCCGACTGAACCGTATTCACAGTGACAGATCGACTGTGAATTCTGTTGCGCGACTGAGACACGGCTGAATTCTGATCTCCTGCTGCCCGGAGCAGATCCCTGATCTGCAGCAAACCTCTGCCAGCCTCTGACTGCGAAGGCTGAATGGACTCTGCTATACGGGTCGCAGCTGCTAAATTCTGAATTGGGGTTCGATATACCTGAGTCGGCGGGAAGAGTTGACGTCGACTGGTGTCGGGAACTCGTTGCCGCGCGCGTTCGTCGAGTGCTCGCTGAAGGTTCTCCAGTCGAGTGCGCTCGGCCAAATTGGCCAGACGCGCCTCCTCCAAGGCACGAGCCTCGGGGGTTTCTCCTGCGATGGGAATACGCAGGGGATCCTCGTTCCTGCGGCGAAGCTCTTCTCTTTGCAGAGAGTCGAGTGGCTCGGGCTGGTACTCTTCGTAGCCTCGAGCAGGGTCGCTGCCATCGCCTGCTCCACCACCGCGGGCGAAGCCAGGAGGGCTGTGGGGCCCGTCGACCATCAAGATTTCCGCCGCTGGATCACTGCTTCCGCACTCGGATGCAGTCTCTCCGGAGCCAGTCGACTGATCGAACAAGCCGTAGAGAGATTCGTTGGGCTCGATTGCCGCAACTTGTGTAGTGGTCGACTGGCAAGCCATCGCGTGACTCACCCATCGCTGAAGCCTCGACCGGCCCGAGCGCTTGCGCTGGCGGGAGACCGGGAGGGTGGAAGGCGGAGGAGCCGACCGGTACTGGGTCGATGGCTGCCGCAGCAGAACGCCGCGGACACATGCGCGAAAATGCGTCGCACCGCGGACGGGGAGCGCATCCACGTCGAGTGGAGCCTCTTGGAGCCATGCGGAGTCGTCGGCGATGAAGGTGAGAGCGCCGAGACGGATCTCTTGGCCCTCGACCAAAACTCCAGCAGACACCATGATGAAAATACTCGGAAGAATCGCAACTTCTCCGAAAAATCGCTAAAACACCTGCCCCACGGTGGGCGCCAACTGTCGTGGTTCTAAGCCTGACAGTAGAGTGGGGGGTAGGTATGGAGAGGCAAGGTCCTAGCTACGGAGAGGTTGTAAGCACAAAGGATGTACGAGTTCAGGCCCTTCTCGGAGGAAGTAACAGCCCTACGTCTCGGAGCCCGGAGGCGGTCGAGTGGATTATGAATGTATGGATTACAAGGTGCCGAACCCCTCTGCCTGTGGAGGGGGGTGGCTTATATAGAGTGTGCAAGGACCCCAGCCAGCCCACGTAGGAGAAGGTTTAAGGTGAGTTAAGTCTGGGGCGTTACTGGTAACGCCCCACATAAAGTGCCTTTACTATCATAAAGTCTACTTAATTACAGACCGTTGCGGTGCAGAGTGCCTCTTGACCTCCTGGTGGTCGAGTGAGTCTTCGTGGTCGAGTCCTTCAAGCCAGTCGAGTGTGTCCTCTTTGGTCGAGTGAGTTCTCGTTGGTCGACTGGAAGCCGACCTCTTCTAGGGATGTCCTAGGATAAGTTACTTGGGACAGGTCCGTGACCCTACCCTAGGTACTTAACCCCATCATGGAGTGCACTGCTTTTTGGTAAATCATCGGTGCAGTGCATTGATCATGGTTATGTACTAGGTGTGAACTTCATTCCTTACTGCATGTACAGTTCTCATTTTTGATCCCGTGTTTTTACTTTTTTTGTAATTTTTGAATGTATGGGACTGCACTGGTTAGCAAAATATGACTGTACTACATTGTTTATGATACTGTACTGCAAGTTCGTGTACTTCCGCACTACGTTAACTTATTCCGCGTTTGGGTTTTTCTTCATTCCCGAAAAGAAATGCATAATGGCGTACTGCATCTCGTATAGAAATGCACTACATTTTTCCAGCAGTGCGTACTGCATTTGTTTATTTGCCTGTGCTTACTTCACTGTACGGGAGGTTAAAGGGGAGAGCGGAGGGGGGCACATTTTTTTTGTGTGGCACTTAATTGAAGGTAGACTTTTCCGTTGTGTGATCGACAAAAGGATCAATGGCTCAACTGCAGGTCAACTGCGACGTCGGCTTCTTCGTCACCAGCTCGACTGGTCACCTTGGCTTGACCGAGGACTGCGCCCTACCTCCGATCGTCATGTTCGGATGAGGGCCTTCATCGACATCAACTCCGATCTCTATCAAGATCATGGAGGAGTTATCCATGGAGCTAGGGGGCTCAATGTCAACATTGCCCTCGGGCGACCGTGCTGTTTTTCTGGACAACAAACTTGTATCCGTCATCACTGCCTCCTCGAGTGTCGCCTAAACGATTGCTTTGGTGTAATTATGCGGAATTAAGTCTACAACAACCCTGCAAAAAATTCGTCGAGTTCCGATGGAGGAATCTCAGGCAATCTCCAATATACCGAAGCCTTGTTGAATCTGGACGAGAATCCGGACGAGCTTGGAGCGGGGTGTCCAGCATGTAGCTCGGATGTCCTTTGGAAGATCCAACCGTTGATCGGATGCGGAACTCCCATATCTACCACCTGCCAAAAATTCAGCTCGATCCTACCGTCCAAACACCGAGAACCTTCCGACCATTGCATCACTTTTCGGATCTGTTTTCTGCGCGAGAACGAATTCGACCCGAGTTCACATCCTTTACGAACGGGATTTCGGACATCCTTTTTGAAGGACATTTTCATATGGGGTATTGTGTTTTATTCTCAAACACATCCCATTAGTATTAAAAGTATTTTTACGATACGATCTTCACCATCGCGCCGGTGTCAAACCGGCCCGACAACATCACTCCACGGCGGCCGACCTACGCTAGACACGTTGTCGCTTTGTTGAGCCGAGCTTAAGTTATTTGGATCATCATCTCGGCCAGCCGAACAACAGTTCGGCATCACGAAGGATAAATCATCACCAACATCGCCGCCCCATGGATTACACGGAGCGGGCACACCTGCATCACCGCACGTTCACTTCATTAAGCCAGCATTGACTACGTCACACGCTACGACCTGCATCGGCATGCCCGAACCGTTGCTTCATCGAGCCGATGTCCATCACGCCGAACTACTTCAACACCTCGGCTGACACATCTCCTCACCGACCTTCTCTGTCTCCTTGCCTGGACTGGGGGCTTTGACATCCCTTCATCAACTTATTTTGGAGACTTCGGCGTCACCGGCCGACCAGCTTCATCACATTAGTTGGACCACGGGCTTTTTCCTCGGCAAGCCAACCTTTGCCAACTTCACCATGCCGTCGCTTTATCGCCCATCCGGCAATGGGTGTGTGGATCGATTCCCATTTTGGGAGTCGCTTTTCTTCGGAATGCTACAACAAACAAACCAGGTGCTATTAATCCTAACAATTTTTGTTTATTGGGTTTATTTTTCTTAAAGAACTATTACTCTGGTTTGTTCCATCATCTCTACACAGTTCTATCAAATGGCGGCCACATTAAAAATGGTCGCATGGTGGTTCGGTCAGTTTCCGTACATAGTTCGGCAAATGTCGTATCTGGAGCCCGGATCGCCCTACAAATTCAGGCTTTTGTCACGCCTTCACTGCATCGCGCTGACGCCTTGCATCGACATTGGCTCCAGCGCCAAGCCACATCTCTTTAAATAAATTATTATTTTTGCGTAAAGCAATTAAGCAAGGATTATATATACATATATTATTATTTCCTAGACCGCACTCTTTTATGTGTGCAGATAATCGATTTTGACTGCGTTACGCGGTCACTACTCCGGAGTGCCGAACTCCTTGCTCGGACACCTCGGCCTGGGGCTAGGACCTCGGCCATGCCGAGGACTGCAAACCTTGTCGGTTTTATCGCAGATTAATGGGCGTCTTCGTCCCGCCACAAGGCTGAATCGCATCATCAACACCGAGCACATTAACCAGCTAAGTTGCTTTCATGCTCAAAAAATTTCAGTTTTAAATTTTGTTCGGTTCGAACAAGCATTATTTTTGGCACAAAGTTGTTTGTGACAAAGTTCCTTGTCAAAACTTTGTTTGTGACGCACATATTCAAATACCCCGTTTATTTGGGGGCTCCCTTGATGGAGCTTTTCCTCTTGCATATGATTATACTTGTACGGCTTCATTCCTTGTTCGTGTATTAGGCCACAATATGCACCATGTTGACTTAAGCAATTTGCAATCTGGGTTGCCTGGCTCCTATGCTTACCCCTACGTTCCCGATTGTTCGGCTAGGGAGTAAAGGGAGCACCTCTGCGATTGTCACGATCGGTTCATCCGAGCCGGACCTCAGACTGGGTGAAGCCGAAAGCTAGCACTCTTACTGTTTTCAATAATGGTCGGCACACAGCGGAACTCATGAGTACAAAAAATCTATTGCACAAGTCTCATAATAATAATGAGAAACCGAAGAAAGGTATCAGTGGGGGTACTATTTTCTTCAAAGATGCTTCTTACACTTTGTCAGTAATATATCATAACTTCCCTGACGCGCTTTGTCTTTACAGCCTTATGGCCTGATTGCCTGGTTATCAGAAACACCGTCGATATTCACGACAGGAGGAGTACATAACACTTTTCGGTCCTTCATTGAAGAGGGAGAAGCCGATGGTCGGTTAAGACGCGTATAAAGTTCGGGTGGACACAGATATGATATAAGTACTTCGGTACATACAATCATTATACATAAAATTCTTTTACCCAAGTAACTTGGGGGCTCTTAAATTTATGTGAGCTGTTTTATAATAAGTGTTCTTCTTCCTAGTCGTTGCAAAGTCTTTTTTTTCTATCACTCCTTTTTTCGATGCGGGTGTGTGGTCAATAGCCGGATCTCCCTCTCAAAGCCGCTAAAGTTTGCTAAACTAGCCTAGTGAGAAATACTCCGCCTTCGGGATAGGAGGTTGAAGCCGTAAGCTGACCCGCTTGAAGTCTCTAGATAGGATGTGTCATGTTAAAGCATGACAGAAGCACATTTTTTTTCTCCAAGACCAATTTTCTGATTGGCACCGAACAATTAATCTAGTTCGGACGTCGAGCTTTTACTGACATTTTTTGGTTTTCCAATCCTATGGCACTTTTCAACTATTTGTGTGTTTTCCGCGTAAGTCTCGCAGTGCAACGCCGGACACCTGTAGAGATTTGGCAAAAATTGTCGGATATTGCTATATGTGCGTCGGTTTCAAATTTTGTCTTTGGTCGATAGTTGGGTTGCCCGGCTCCTGTGCTTGCCTCCTACATTCTGCTTTGTTCAGTAAGGTGTGCAAAAGGAGAACCACTGCGATTGTGCTTCCAGCTCGCATGGTTAAGCACCTCGGTGGAGAAAGCCGAAAACTGACTGTCACAATAAGCATAAACTGGTCAGCGATCCGATGACTATGTTAAATGACGGGCCGTTCATAACATTGGCCGAAGTGTTTACGGCTTGACCTCGGCTGTCGCCAAACACTAAGCAGGGGGCTACTTGCTGGCCTCCCAACTTTAAGCTCCAATGACTAAGTGAAAGTTATAAAGCCCGCATATCTGATTGCCTCGTTTCTGCCAACACAACCGCCTTCGGGCACCGAGACGTCGGCTAAGGGTTGTTTTGTTATTCCAGAACACCCTGCGTAGAATCTACAAGGGGGTAGAAGCCGACGATGGGCCACTTTCAGATTATAAACGGTCGCAACGGAAGTGAAAATTTGGGTTCATCTAGACCACAGAGTTTGAAAGCTTTTCCCGAACTAAATCCTCAGTATTTTCCTTCCACATTGATCGGAGCTGATGTTTCATGATCATTCTTAGCATGACAACCCAAAGAAAGGAACCGATAGCGGGACTATTTTCTTTGGATTATGTTTCTTATGTTAAAACAATAATATAACATGTCTCTCTGCATACCTTTGTTTATAAAACCGTATCGCCGGATCGCCTTGTTTGCTCTAAATCTTTGCCCTCATAAAGGCTTTATAAAGTTGGACAAACACTCCCCGGCTACTGGCCGAGGAGGTTGAAGCCGATGGCCGGTCAACAAAGTTTTGTACAATGCGGATCCGAGCATTGATGATGTAAAGTACTTGGATACATAGAATCATTACACATAATTTGTGATTTCTTTGGATATCGATCCTTAATTCAGCCACCCTTGCCCACATTAAGGCTCGGGGGCTACTGGGCTTCGTGCTTATTATTTACAAATATTAAAGGGGTACATCGATCCCCTGATCTGGTGTCACCACCCGACCGGTGTCTCGGGGGCTACTGCACTGCCTGTCCAATACAGAAAATTTAAAGTGCAATATAGTTTTCGAGGATATTATTATCCTCAGGTTGGTCGGCTGCACCCAACCTGAGTCTCGAGGACTTTGCACACCGTGTTTCTATTCCTATGTATGCTGCCGAGCTAGGAATTGATCCTCAGGCCGATTTCGCGCATCAACCTGAGTCTCAGGGGCAACTAGGATCAGCGGTTTCATGTTTTCCTTCAGGTGCATCTCGGGTTTTAGACCGACGCACACACCTTGAGGGCTACTGGCTATATATCTCTGCAGAGAATAAATTGCACCTATCAAAAAATCAGCCCGCAGTTAGGGGTGGTGCACCACCTCGGAAGTAGTCCGACATTAAGCTCGGGCACTAGTGGCTGGCTCCATAGAGGGCATTTCCAGCATTAAGCTCGGCTAAACTCCTTCAAATTTTTGAACCCAGATGATCTATCACATCTCAGATATAGTCCGACGTTGGAGCTCGGATACAGTCCAGCGTTGGAGCTTGGACATAGTCTAGCGTTAGAGCTTGGATACATTCCGGCGTTGGAGCTCGGAAGCAGTCCGACGGTGGTGCTTGGCTGCAAAAGATACCTCGAATGCAATCCGACATTGGAGCTCGGAAGCAGTCCGACGTTGGTGCTTGGCTGCAAAAGATACCTCGAATGCAATCCGGCATTGGAGCTCGGACGCAAGAGGACACTGCCGCCCGGGAGTAACTTCAAACCTGAGGTATGGCATAATAATAACAAGGCGTTGATAAAGGCTGGAAATTTAAAGGGGCTCCTCGGATACCCGACATATTAACTCTTCGGATTTACTTCGCGATCCTCAAGATCGAAGATGAGAAGATTTGTTGAACCAATTTTCAAGACCGATGACCGAAGATGAAGAACAGTTCGGAAGAATCGAGGAGCGTCCCCAACTTGAAGACCGGTTCATGGGGCTACTGACGGTGTCCTGGACTAGGGGGTACTCACCACGTTGTCCCTCGATCAGTTAGATTGGGCCGAGGACCCCCATGGCCGTATACTCACGGGCCAGTTCGGACAATTGCCGCATACAAGGAAGATTCCACAAGACTTGGTGATCAAGACAAGGACTCCTCCCCACCGGCGTATTCGGCTAGGACTCTTGTTATCCTAGGCCTCTGGTGCATTATATAAACCGAGTCCAGGCTAGTCGATAGATTATGACATTACTCATCATACCTCTAGGGTTTAGACCACAACATATGATCTCGGGGTAGATCAACTCTTGTAACCCCTATACTCATTATAGTCAATCAAGCAGCATGTAGGGTATTATCTCATCAAGAGAGCCCGAAGCTAGGTAAAATCCCGTGTTCATGTTACCATTGATCCTAAGACGCATAGCTTGGGACCCCCTACCCAAGATCCGCCGGTTTTGACACCGACAGGGGGCGCCTCCACCCTCGTGGCTTCCTCGAAGCTTCTCTGACGTGCACTCCAAGTCCCCTGGATTGCTTCCGTTCCAAAAATAACTTTCCCAAAGGTTTCATTCCATTTGGACTCCGTTTGATTTTCCTTTTCTTCGAAACACTAAAATAGGCAAGAAAACAGCAATATGGGCTGGGCCTCCGGTTAATAGGTTAGTCCCAAAAGTAATATAAAAGTGTATAATAAAGCCCATAAACATCCAAAACAGATAATAAAATAGCATGAATTCTTCATAAATTATAGATACGTTGGAGACGTATCAGTCACTAGAAGAGGAACTGTAGCAAGTGGCTTGCTGAGCATGGCAAGAAGGCCGAAAATGCTGCTTCAGGCAAAGGTACACTTGTTACATATGTTATAGACACTTACCTTGCTGACATACCTACACTACCACAGGATGCTGCTAACGCGACACTACGATCAGAGACCCTTCGAGAAACTGTGTGCGATGCAATAATCGCGAACGGTGGTGTAAGAAAACCATCATAAATGTGCAAAATGTTTGCGATGACGGATGCATCAAACATGGTTCAGATTTTAGTTGCGTGTGTGATGCAGGGCATACAATTCAGTTCAATTAACTATTTGCGATGAGGAGGAACAAAAGAAACAGGCAGCCAGATGAAGGTGTGTGCGATACACAACATACAGTTCACTCGGATGAACTGTTTGTGATTAGGCAACGCAAAAGAAACGGTCAGCTAGATCAAGGTGTGTGTGATATACAACATGCGGTTCACTCGGATGAACTGTTTGTGTTGAGACAAGAGAACTGAAATGGTTCAATATAACAAGATGTGTGTTATACGCGGCAAACAGGTCTGTAATCAGAAATGTGTGGGAAGACCGATAACAACATAGACGATTCCTGTTAACAAGCCATGTGTGTTGTGAGAAAATGATTGCTGGTATGCAATTCTCAGTGAGGGATGAAATCAGCACCGACGGGTTCCCTTGTTTAGTCCATGTGCGATGTGATTTGCTCTGTCTACAGAGCATCAACATATATACTTAAAAAGACAGGATTGCATAACCAAATTAAGCATACGATTACACAAGTGACTACATAGATAACATTTTCACACACCAAAGTAAGCAATTACATGCATACTAAACTAGGAGAAACGAGGATCTAATCATCTACTTCATGTTGCGATGACGCTTGCCATTGCTCTCCTTCCGGCTGGATCCCTGGCCGTTTTGGGGAAGGAGGCACTTCCTCATGTCAACGATTTGTCTGTACATGTCGTAGCACATGTACGCCTCCTTGGCCGCATACACGACGTGAGCTTTGTTGAGTTTCTCCATCCAGGTCGAGTGCTAGGCACGCTTGTCGTTGTTGCGGGAATCCGTCATGTCTCTGTAGTAGGGGTCGATGATGGCCTTGGCGAGGTGAACCAATGAGTCCTTCTCATGCTCCTTGCTTCACCAGATCTTGTATTGGCCCTAGATGTCGACAAGATTCTGGCAGGCGATGCCCAAATTCTTGAGCACCTTGACATTGTTGGTGATGTCCACCATAGCGAACATGTAGTGAGGGTTGTTGACAAACCCGGCGAAACGCTCGCAAGGCCTTGTGGCCAGGCAGTAGTGGTAGACGAGGACGTGGTGGCGCACACACATCTGGGCTATGACAACCTTGGTGAAAGGATCGACATGGACCTAGAGGGGGGGTGAATAGGTACAGTTACAAATTTTAATTATTACTTAGCAATTTTAGACAATAATGCAGAATATGAGAGTGAGCCTAACAATTGCAAGTGTAGTACTAAGTGCTAAGCAAGTAACACGAGTATGTAAGGAAGCAAGCACCATATGATATAAGTAAGTGCTAAGATACAAGTAACCACAAGTAGAGAGTTAGGGTTAGGAATAACCGCAACTCCAGGAGAGGAGGATGTATGCCGATGTTCACTTCCTTGGAGGGAAGCTACATCACCGTAAGAGAGGTGGATGTTACCATGAAGGCACACTAATGCCACGAAGGCTCACCCTATTCTCCCTTTGAGACAACACCGCAGAGGCGTTTCTCAACCACTAGTGGTAGACCTTGGGGTGGTCTCCAAACCCTCACAAACTTTTCCGGGGGTAATCACAAAGGCCGATTCCTCTCCGAAAGACTCCTACCGCCTAGGAGTCTCCAACCTCCAAGAGTAACAAGAACGATGGGGAAAAGCTCAAGACTTGCTAAAATCACGAATTCCTTTGGTGCAAAGAAGGAGAAGGAGTGGATCTATCACTTGATAGGACAACTTCTATCAAATGCTCTCAAATCCCTTGGGGATCTATGATTTGGTGTGGAGGAGTGAGAGAGAGAGTGAAATGTGTTCTAGGGTTTGTTCAAAGTGAGTGGTCAACCCTCTCCCGTGGGGGAAGAAGGCTATATATAGTGGGAGTGGAAAACAAACCGTTGAGCCACTTAGTGCACAAGGTCTGACAGACGTCCGGTGGGTACCAAACGACCGGTGCCATAGATTAGACCGGACGTCCGCCCAGGCTGCCGGTCGTCCGGTCACTAGAACATCTACCAGGGGCACAGACGAGGTATTTGACTATACAGCTAGCGGACGCCCGGAAGGCACCGGTCGTCCGGAGGCCGGACGTCCGGAGTTGTCGGAAATCCGCAAATATCATTCTGTTGAAGTGCAACGGATATCCGGAGGTGAGCGGACGTCCGGTGGGACCGGTCTTCCGCTAATATCAGTTCTGTGAAGATGCACCGGACAACCGGTGAGAGCCGGAGGCCCGGTCGGCTGGGAGAGGATGGACGTCCGTAGATTTTCAGATGTCCGGTGGTAGCTGAACTTCTCAGGACCATACCAACGTTGTGCATAAGTTAGAGGAAGAATCTTGAGATGATATGTGAGTGAATTTTGTGGGTTTGAGCAAGGTCTTTCACGAAATCCATTGATCCCCTCTTAATAGTGCAGGATCCCTATACTCAAGAACAAACCGAAAAAGAAGCCGAAGCTTTCTGTCTTTGTCTTGTGTCTCTGCTCTCAAGTGATATATGTATATATATGTTTATGTCCGTAGTCATGATCCACACACCGCCCTTGAGACATAATCCTGAGATATACTTTATAAACATGATTAGTCCCAACATGCATGTTGTCATCAACATCAAAATATGATTCAGGGCATGATTGCACTTTCAATCTCCCCCTTTTGGTAGTTGATGACAACATATATGCACACACATAAAAAAATCGAAAGGATTTGTTGTGGAGCTCAATAAACAAAGAATGAGCATGGAGGGAGCTCCCCTTCAATATGATACCATAAAGAATAAACATGAAGAGAGCTCCCCCTCAATATGATACCAACACAACCAAATCTCATACACAAGATAATCAAGAGAACATAAGTTTGTTTTAAATAAGCTCCATATAGGTTCATCACTCATAGCATAGAACATAACCAAAACTCATAACATGAGTTCGATACAAGCTAATATAAAAACATAACAATGAGTTCGATACAAGCTAATATCAATCACATAGTGCCTACTCCCCCTTGGCATCAAATACCCAAAGGGGGGTCATAGCAGCATCAGAGAGCATCATCATCATCATCATCATCATGTGCACCACTGCCACCAGCCTCGTCAAAGAAGTCAGCCCACTCAGGACCCGAGGGAAAACCAAAATCAGAAGGTGGCTCGTCAGGGAGACGTTCATCGTCACTCACATCGTAAACTCCGGAGTCTCTCAGACAAGCCTTCAGAGCATTATTGGAAGTGAGCATGCGAGTGACAACGTCGTGATTTTGGGAGCAATGAAAGGTGAACACCTTCATCATTGCAGAGTGAGCCTTCCCAAGAAAGCGAGCAATGCGCCCAAAGGATGCAGAACTGGAAGGAGTAGAACGAGCCGTAGGAGGAGGAACATTAGCTACGGTGCGACGAGCAGTAGCAGTAGGAGGAGGAACCCAATCATCCACCATGTGAGGTGGAATGACCCATCGCTCATGCAAGTGAGTGCGGGCAATGGGAAATGGAGCAACACTCTCGATAAAAGCCTGAAGAAAGGGGGCATGAGGAAAGGCCCGCTTGTGCTGAAAACTAGCGAGACGGGTCTCATGCCATAGAAAATGAGGAACATTTATCTTCCCCTTGGGAGATGTATAGAGGTGATGCATGAGATCAATGCAATAGCTATTGCAAGACCCATTGTCACCTATCTTGGGATAGATGGTGCGGAAGACATACTGATAGATGATGTAGAAAGGGGAGCGCCAAATGGAGACTTGGTTCAAACCCTTTTGTTTCTCCGTTTTAGACAAAGTTTCTATTGGTTTGAGAAAATCCGCATAGAAATCAATTCCCTTGGGCCTATGGTTGGGGTCATCCTTGTGGATTTTGAAACCGGTGTCAGTAAACCCAAGTGCAACAACAAATTAAGAATAAGATGTCGTGAGCACGGTGTCAGAGGTCATCCAAGTGACAATGTTATTTGGACCAAAATAACATGTGGCATAGAATTGATGAATGACAGCTTGGTTAAAGTCATGTTGAAATGCAAATGGGGCAACAAGATTAGATGACTCAATGAGCTCAATAGCCCTCGGATTTTTATTCGGATGAGTACAAATATGCTCTAAGTCAATGCATACATGGAGAGGTAAGCCTTTAGGAATGATGATAGTGGTAAATATGTCAGCTTGGACATTAGTGCGAAAACAATTGTCCTGAGAGTCACTAGCAACCTTAAATTGATCAACATCACGACGCAACCTATGATAGGAAGCAACGGGAACCTCGTTGAACCGCTTAACGTCGCGGCCGAGTGATAAAGGAGGTTCAAGAGAGATATGACGAGCATCACCATGAGGTTGCACCAGAGGAGGAGGAAGCATGAAGGTGGGCCTACAAGTTCCAGACTTGGGTGCAGAGGTGAAAACAGCAACAAACCCGGGCTGCTCCAAGTCATCCAATTCATCCTCGTAGTCGGATGCCTCCAAGGAGGAGTTGCTAGATGAGCTATGAGGACAGGCTGCACGCTTCCGAGGACGAACCCGCTCCCGTGAGGCAGCGGAGCCACCATGACGAGACATGCGAGATGGCCCACCGGTGACCTGCTTGCGTGCGGAGTGCTTGGTCTTGGGCATCACGACATAGGAGAGGAGGAAGACCCAAATCAACAACCCCATCATAGATCGAGGAATCGATGCACGAGGGGAGAAGAGATAGGTGCTACCTTGTTGTGAAGAATGCGGAGGGAGATGGCGACCGGAGGGAATCAGGCAGCGGGACGCGCCGGGGACAGGGGTGAGCCGAGTGGCGTGGCGACGGCGAAGGGCATGGGCGGCGAGCGGCCACGGCGAGGGGCACGGGCGGCGAGCAGCCACGGCGAGGAGCCGCGAGACAGGGGCGGCAGTGGTGGGGAACAGAGGAGAGGGGGCGAATGGATTAGGGTACACTGACCCGAACCACACCCCGCTCTATATATAGGTGCCTGGGAGGAGTCCGGACGACCAGAGATCTACGGACGTCCGACGCCTGGGCCAGGGAAAAAATTAACGGAAGTCCGGATAGACCGGACGACCGGAAATATGATACCAGAGAGAATTTTATGGACGACCGGTACATGGCATACGTCCGGTACATAGCGGACGTCCGGAAGCATATAAGAATTTTTGAGAAGAGTAGGGTGCAATTATTTGTGCTACTAACCATGATGAGGAGGTGATGATTACAATACGTAGTAAGATGCAAAGGCATAATCTGTTAAGCAACGAGTATCCTATGCCAACAATAATAAAACATATACCACCCATATATTGTCCTAATGACAAGAGTGGTGGCTACTGCCACCATGTATGAGGCGCTCACCTATATGTGGTGCGCCATTGCTATATAATAATGACGCACCACACATGTGGTGCGCCATTGCTATATAATAATGACGCACCACACATGTGGTGCGCCATTAGTTTCCATTTCATCTATAGCCGTTTTCCTAGTAGTGAGCGCCTCTGAAGCGGAAGGACCTGGCGAGTGATGAACGCGGCAAGGAGGTCGGTGCTGGTGAGCCCCTCCTGCGTCCTCATCACCGTCACCCGCTTGCAGAGGTTGACGATCTCCTGCGACGGGCGCCGGAGCGAGTAGCCCCAGATCGTCTTCGCCCGCGACGGCGCAACGGTGAAGGGAGGAAGATTAATGTGGTCCGCACCGTGGTTGCGGACATAGAAGAAGGAGTTCTGCCACTTCTTGGGAGAATCCTCCAGCGGAATCTTGGGAAAATCCGCCCCCGACCGCTTCGAGATGACGGCGGTGCTGCAGTCGGCAAACTCCCCATCCGATGGGCCCTGCTGCTTCAAGGAGAATAAGCACGCCCAGAGGTCGATCGTGGGCTCGACCCCCAGGTACCCCTCGCACAGGGTCACGAAGCCGGAGAGCTGGACGATTGCGCCGGCGCCAAGATGATGCGGCTGGAGCCCGAAGAACTCCAAGAACGCGCGGAAGAAGGTGCTCACCGGTAGCCCAAAATTGCGCTCGAAATGCGTGAGGAAGACAACACGCTCCTGCCCCTCGGGCCGGGGCCTCTGCTCGCCGCGCGGCAGACGGACGCCGACGACCGTCTCCCGTGGCAGGCGCCGCGAATATCAAAGATGGGTGATGTCATCGGTGTTGACAGTCGAGCCCATCCAGGAGCCCGACGACAACGACATGGACGGAAGAAGAAGAAATAGGATGGACGACGGAGGAAGCTCTACTCGGGGCTGCGGGCGCAGCTGTGTGTCGGTGGCAAAGAGCAGAGCACGAGCAGGGGGACAAGAGGGCGCGAGCGAGAATGGTGTCCGCCGCCCCCTTGCCCCCCTCAATTTATAACCCTCGGTTCAAACGTGGGGAAGTGGGATCGTCTGCACGCACCCGCTCCACTACCCCGTAATAAGTGCGCACGTACACGCGTAGTAACTGCCCGGGGAAGAGCAACCGACCCCGGGACGCTGCAATAAATCCGCGCGCGTGGACCAAGGGCATGCGGTGGCGGGCCCCGGCCCGTCGCCCGGTCCTGTCACGCGCGTGGCCTGTCAGGCCCCTCCGGCTTCCGGGTACCACGTGGCGCCTGCGCGAAGCCCAAGGGATTGCCTCAAGATTCGACAGACTCCTCGGTTCCCACCACAGCCGGGATGCCGCGATCTGGTTTCTGATAAAACCAGCACACAGTGGGTGTTGCCGGACTCGGCGCTCTCAGAATCCGCCTTGCTCAAGGGGGAAACTGCGAAGGCCCACTCATCCAAAGACGGCGGACCTTCACAGCTTCGGGGACTACTATCGGGGGGATGAACCCCGGGCAGGCAACGGAACCCGGATCCGTTTCAAAAGCGGCGGGGCCCACATTGCCCAGCGAACCGACACGCGCCTGGCCGGGTCGCTCGACCCAGCAAGGCGCGCAACCCGGCCAAGCTTTCGTGATGATAATTTTGGTAATGTCATGGAACACTTCTACGACAGCACAGGTATGACTATCTTGATTCTATCATAAAATCGTCATGGATGTACATGCATGACAAAAAACACGACCTACTGTGACAAACACATATCATCACGGAAGTGTATTTTTTTGTAGTGTGATGTTTCGGTGCACTGTACACTCTATGAATGAAAGAAAACCCTCAAATCAGCTTGAATAAAAATGAATTCACGGCGATTTCCACCGGGTGATTAAATGAGGCAGATGAACTGGGATGAGAGATGAGATGATATCTCATTAAATTAGTTACCTTGTCGTCCATGAGAAAAAACCCTTCGTACGGGAGATTCCCCAACCAAACGGAGTTGGGTCGACCGCGAGCAGCATCGAGAAAGTCGATGGCGATAGGCGGCGACAAGAGGAAGTGGCGAAATGAGGTGGGGTTTGTCGGCAGTCTGGCGGCGGCGGCAGGCATCAAGGTAATTCGTTACCGCCGTGATAGGCAGTGCCATGCATAGATGTGGAGGAGCTTGTCCAGGTGTGAATCAGGACCAAAGGCTTGGGGTGGCGGGCGGGGGTGAGGGTTTTTGTGACATGGGGATGGCGAGGCTTTTCTTTTTTCTTTTTTGAATTGGGTGGTGAGGGTTTTCTGTCCCACAAAGAATTTCAGAGGCAATGGTTTGCTATAGCCAATCATGTGTGATTGACGCAACAAGCAAAACAAAAGTCATTGCACACAGTTCCAATTTTGGGAACCATGTGTGATTGAAGCAACATGCAAAATGAAAGTCATTACACATGGTTCCAATTTTAGGAACCGTGTGTGATTGATGTACTACTTCTGTCCTGGTTTATTGGTCCCCTCTGTAATTTATACCAAATTTTGACCAAATATTTGACTAAGTAATGTTCATTCATGTCATCAAAAATTATATCATTGAACACTATGTTCTAATACGCATCCAACTATATAACTTTTGCTGACCTGCACTAACATTTTGTCAGTTAAATCTTTGGTCAAATTTAACACAAATTACAAAGGGGGCCGATAAATGAGGACGGAGGTAGATTCCATCAACCGAACTGATTGCATCCATATCCCATAGTTAGACATAAGTTAACACAGATTAAACATACTCAGACATAGATAAGAAGCGTACATGTACACAAGCATAGTTTAACCGTCATTAAGCATGCTCAAGCGTACATAGTTCGATCCCACATATCATCTCACATGTCAGCACGATCCTAAAAATTCTCCAGGTACTCGGCATACGCGCTGTGCTCCACCTTGCGAGAATACTTCTGCTTGGAGGAGCCAATGGCACCTCCTCTTGCATGCGCGAGAACACTTTGATACGCGCCATGAAGTTTGCAGTTGTAAAATGAGCATCCATAGCTGCCGTCCCAGGTCCTAATACACCTGTTATGCATTCCCGCATAAATCTCCCTCGGAATTTGCCTCTTGTACCTCCCCTGGACATCTTCATCCTCGCTGTCCACATCGTCAGATAGCACCTATACAAATAGTAAAAAAAATGTGGCATCAAATTAATGGTTACAAACTAATCTCTAGCGAACATTTGGCAGTTGCCAAAAATCAGCATCAAATCAACAATTACATGCCGTGAAGTAGGATTAGGAATTTATTTATACATATCCAGAGATTTGGTAACATATATATGTTCAAAACGGGAAAATTAATTTAACATGCATCATAGTTGCGATGGTTTCACGATGTGTGTGTGGGTGTGTGCGTCTGGGGGTGGCGAGTGGCTTGCAGTACACTATGAGTTGTGAGCCACTGTGTGGGTTGGCCGTTTTGTTAGGCAGGCCAGTGCCACATCACAGTCATGAATTCGTAATTTAAAACATTACACAACTCTTTCATACATACATGTTTTGGCCACACGCAGTCGATGGTTGTCCTACATGACGCTCGATACTCGCGTATGACGCTTACTGTGGGCCCGCGAGGTCGTCGTCCATCACTTTAACGAACAACCGGTAGTGAGGTTAATTTGTCCACTAAGGTAGAATCTTTTTTGTTTGTGTTATGGTGGTATATAGTACGCGTCGAAGAGGTGGGAGGGGACTAGCATATATATATATATATATATATATATATATATATATATATATATACACACACACAGATGGTCTATTCTGCTAATATTAGCAGAATAACTATTCTGCACACCACTTCCACACTGCATGCTGAACGCAAGTGCACTGCATCTTGTTTACGTTGAGCACTGCAATGCTTCACGGGAGAACTGCTTCATTTTCCGGTTTTCCGCCCGCGCATTCTATGTGGAATCGGGTGTCGCGGGATGATTCAGTTTGTGTCTGCATCTCATTTTAGCTTTATTCTTTCTGATTTACAGGAAAATATACTAGAGTGCTTGCAAATCGATGGATTTGGCGGATGAGCTTTCTCTGTTCATTCGTGTTCGCGTCAGATGCAATTTTTTTGTGCTCAGATGTTGTTATTTAGTAGGAATTCTTTGATTGCGTTCGTTTTAATCGGTCCGTTTACTCTATAATTCGTTAATTTTTAGGAGTTAGTTTTCAATTCTTGATATGTTGGTTGTGCGGGCGGGTGAGCTTCGTCCGCTCCTTTGTTCTTGTTGATTTTTTTGATTTTTGGCCATCCACGCGTGTTTGAATATTGTAATTACTGTTGCTGTAGGATTGAATTCGTTGTATTGCGGGTATAATTGTCATTTTTTGAATCGCATTTTTTAAATGAAAGGTGATGATGTTCGTCAAGTTGCCATATCTTCCATGTAAATTTTTGCGGGTGTATTTTTCGATGGTTTAGTGGCTGTAGAATTTTTAGGCGAGTTATGGAAGTGCGAGTGAAATTGACACCTCTATCAGTCTATCACATTGTCTGTAGTTTTACTGCTTTAATTTTATTTGTTGTAGTCGCGGCATACGTTGTAGTGCACTGCATTTTCTTTGGTAGCGTACTTCGTTGTAGTTTTATTACAGTGGTTATGTCTGTTTATGAGATTTCTCCTTTTCGTAAACTACATTCTGTGTTTACTACATTCTGTGTTCTAGATGACTGCATAATATGCATTTCTGTACTGCATTAGCAGTGTTGTTAATGTTCTATTCTGCTATTAGAAGGGATGGTCCATGATACACTTGTGTTAGCTGAATAGTTATTATAAGAATTTTTTTGAACTGCATACTATGAGAATTGTTTTTGAGCATCATATGTTAACTGCAAAGTTTCGACCATTTGCATTTCCTTGTTACTGTTCGGAGGGCTGCCTTTTGTTATTATTAGTACCACACTATGTGTTCGAGAGAACTGCATTACCGCCAACAGCAACTTTGTCTAAAAAGGATGATAAAATGACGTAGTTGAGGTTGCATACTTTAAATAGGCATTGTTCAATTTGTCTAATTGACATAATTTTAAAAGCATACAGCATAAGCAAAGCATTAGAAATATTGGTTGCTTCATATTAGACAGCCTAGAGTGCAAATATTGTTAACTTGATGGAGTCTTCTTCCTTGTAGAAAAAGACCATGGCCACTTCTCCGGCCTCAAAGCCATTGTGGGAGACAAAATCTTTCCAACTAGTAGTTATGTTGATGCAGTCTTCAGAGTCGATGTGGTAGTCAGCTTCCATGTCTCCATAGCCATTTTTGTGTTCTGTCTCCAAAGTAAGCTTCCCTGAGCTCGGAGCATGAATTTTTATTGCGGATGGCAGTTTCTGCATATTGTAATGGGTGGATAAAGAATTTATAAGTAAACAACAAATGTTTTTGTTTTATACTTAGTATGATTTGTTTATGTTTACTTAAATAGTTACATACATATGATTGTATTTTGTAAAGTAGTTGCAATGTATGAACAAACTTATGTACGCAATTGACTCCTAGTTTTACTGTGATATATATTATACTGCAACATGTGTGCACTGCAATGTCTGTAACAGTGTACTTCTCCAGCATGTTAATATAACTGCAACGCTTATCTACTGACCCTTTTTTTTGTACATATGTCGATACATGGTGTGGTACTGAAGAAAGATAGGTGGAAGCATCTAGTCTTAATAGCTAACAGATCTGAACAACAATACAAATTCTGTTTTGTATTTTTTGTTGATATTACTTAACAAATTGATTGAACTATATATTCAGATGTGTATTTGCAGTCTAGATTATGTCCAAAAATTGTGAGTGGAAAACATACCGAACTTTCCTGTAGATCTGTGGTTGTGAGGCGATGAAGAAATGGCGCACGAAACCCCTTGTTGGGTATCATCAGGCAGCCGAGCATGCTGCGCCACTCGGTGTTGGTGAGCTGTAGGCCTTTTGCATAGACGCATGTGTCTGCTACCAGCGCCATCCTTGCCAAGCACCCGCACTTGCAGTCCATGGCGGGTTCAGTGCAATTCCAGAGAAGAGCTGTGGATGTGATGAACCCTAGATCTACGTTTTGAGGAAAATGAGGAACGGGGGGAGGAGTTGTGTTAGTCTGTAGCACGAATGGATAAGTTTTTATGCAACCAATCGAGCAATGGAAGTAATAAATGTTGTGGTTGGCGTTAGGTGGTGGATTGGGTGTGATTCAGTGAACACGAATGCATTCAAGAAGGAACAGTACTGCTTACTTGAGAATAGCGAACTGCATTGTCATATCACGACGAACTGCGAACGCGTGGTTGGGCCTGTGTTTGTGTATGGTATGTGGCATTTTTTTTAAATTTTCAGTGGCCTCTCTTTTTTTTGTTGGCCCTGTGTTCTGGTAGTGAAGACGCAATTGGGCCCAGGTCGGCCTGTGAGCACACGGCTGGTTCCTGTTTCGCTGTGTGTGAGTCCTAATGTTTAGTCCCACCTCGCCCGCGGAAGGCGCGCCGGACCTGTTTATAAGCGTTGGCGAGGCATACTTGTCGAACTCCTCTGTATACTTATCTGGGCGCTTATACACGGCGCTCGCTGCTATATGCTCTATGACCTGTGGGCCCATGTGCAATCGGCCCCATGCACTGTGACTCAGAACGACTCGCCTTCTGTGGGCGTAGACCTATTACGAGACTGGCTGGGGTCGGTGCCACCTGGGTGGTCAATTTTTTTTCTTTTTATATTTCTGCCCTGTGTGTTTTTTTTTCAATGTTGGAGTGTGCACTGCATTGATTAGTGTTCTGTACTGCATTGTATACGCACTGCGTACTGCATGTCGGATGAACTCGTCGGATGAACTGCATGATCGCGCTGATGATGCAGTTGTGCGGATCGTGGGTTGGTTTTGCATCTGTGATCGTGGGTTTGTGGCGATGGAACTGCTCTGATCGGGTGTATGTATGCGAACATGGTTTTTTTAAGGTGATTTTTTTATCAGCACATTTTTTTAACCATCACCTTTTTATATTCAAACGGGCATTTTGTCATGTTTTATAGATGTATACTGCGTGACAACATAACTGCATTGCTTACAATTACGCACTGCGTCGTGTACAAATCAGAACTGCAACATTGTATACATGTGTGTACTTCATCGGTTTTTGCGTGTCTTTGCTATATGCTTCGGCGGTCTGCATTGCGCACCGGAATGCACTGCATACTTCTACCGACCCGTACTGCATCTTGTTTTTGCCGGTACTTATTGCAGTCCCTGGCATGGGACGGATAGGAAATGGGAGGGGGGGTGGGGGGGCCCACTTTTTTTTGAACTTATTGTTTTTTCTTGGTCGGTTTTGTTGGGCCTATGTTCGGGTATTTC
The DNA here is from genome assembly GCF_018294505.1 of Triticum aestivum. Taxonomy (NCBI): domain Eukaryota; kingdom Viridiplantae; phylum Streptophyta; class Magnoliopsida; order Poales; family Poaceae; genus Triticum; species Triticum aestivum. Next base: position 26,540 of record NW_025225090.1, read on the forward strand.
AGAGACGCATGTACGTTGTCAATTTTTGGGTGCCTGGTGCCGGTATCATTTGGGTGATCAGTTTTTATTCTTTGTATGTTTTTTTATGACGTGGAGTGCACTGCTTTTTGGTAAATCATCGGTGCAGTGCATTGATCATGGTTATGTACTAGGTGTGAACTTCATTCCTTACTGCATGTACAGTTCTCATTTTTGATCCCGTGTTTTTACTTTTTTTGTAATTTTCGAATGTATGGGACTGCACTGGTTAGCAAAATATGACTGTACTACATTGTTTATGATACTGTACTATAAGTTCGTGTACTTCCGCACTACGTTAACTTATTCCGCGTTTGGGTTTTTCTTCATTCCCGAAAAGAAATGCATAATGGCGTACTGCATCCCGTATAGAAATGCACTACATTTTTCCAGTAGTGCGTACTGCATTTGTTTTTTTGCCTGTGCTTACTTCACTGTACGGGAGGTTAAAGGGGAGAGCGGAGGGGGGGGCACATTTTTTATGTGGCACTTAATTGAAGGTAGACTTTTTTTTTCTGGATGTGTTTTCTTAACATGCGTTTTGTTTTTCATTTTAACTTTTTTTATGAACTGTATGTATTTTATTTGTTGTTTTACCGTTTTGAAATTTCATGATTCTTCATAGAGAACTGCATCATGTGTTTTTTGTTGTTGTTTTTTTAGTAATATGTGCGTTTTGATGTAGACTGGTTTATTTTGTCCGGGCTGTTTTTGGGCCGGCCCGTTATTTGTGACGCTTTTTGTGAAACGCGGGCCTCCTGCCTGTCGTTTCCACGCTATTCCACCGCTCCGGTGTCAGAGAAAGAGACCGAGAACAATCCCCTCTCCTCTCTTGCAGTTTCTCCCGAGGCATCTCTCCCTCGAGCAAAACCGCCGTCTGCGCGCAGCAACCGCCGTCGCCCGGAGAACCGCCGCCCTCAAGAGGTCCTTATTCCTGCATTCGGCGTCGCTGTTTGCTCCGTGAGCCCTTGCCGCTATGCTCCCGCAGCCCTTTCCCGTCCCCACCCCCCCTTCCCCCTTCCCGCCACCGTTGCCGCATACTTTTCTTCGGTACGTTCCGCTTGGCTCGGTGTTGATTGTCCCCTCGCCTTGTTTTTGTTATTCTTGTAGTTGCTATAGCTCTTTATTCTTGTGTAATTTTATGTAGGCAGTCGATTTTATCTCGTTTTGAAGTCGATAGTTGTGTGTAGCAATGCGGATGTAGGGATTCGTGAGATTTTCGCCGATTTTGTTGCTTATGTCTGTCACTTCGTCCTTTGTGTTGCAGAGAAACTCTATGTCTTCACCGAGCAGGCAGGGAGAAGGAGTTCAGGATATGTGGAGTGCTTATTCCTTAGGCTTTGTTTATTTTATTTGGTGTTTATCTAGTTTGCTAGTTCATCCTGCATATTGGGTTATGCTCTGTTAGTTGTCAGCGTTCGTTTGCATTATTTTGTCATGTGATGTTTTTGTATTTTCTTTTTTCTTGTTTTTTTGAATCCAGCAGGTGATTGCAGTGCTCATGATGATACACCAATTGTCTCTCCTTGTCCTGGTGGTAAGGATCATGGTGTCGAGGGAGGACATCAACTGAATTCGCCGATTGAATCTTCTCCTATAAGTGTGGCCCCTCCTTCTGGTATGTGATTAATTTGTTTATTTTTGTGTATGCTTTGTTTTATCTAGTTCGACATTTTTGTTGCGAACAACCGTGGATTTAGCATGTGCAGCACTGCATTTATTTTTGTATGTGAACTCCACTGTATGTATGTGTGAACTGCATTGTTGTTTTATTCAAGTTTTTTGTGCAATGCATTATTTTTTATTTTGAGTTATGGTTGGAGCACTGCATCTATATGTATAACTGTACTGCATTTGTTCTTTTTATGCAATTTTTAACGAGGATAGTCAAACTTTATTTTGACGCAGTGTCTGTTTTCCATGCTGGGGCGCCTGGGTTTGAGGAGGTTACTCAATTGATTGACCATTATTTTGCAGAGGGTAATGTTGGTGTGAGCTTTGATCAGAGACGTCCTGTCTTGTCTGAAACACAGTCGCAGTCTATTGATGGTACAAAGGAAGTTACACAGGATTGGATGGTCCCGGAACAGGTTCGTCAATATGAGTTGAAGCAAAGCAAGAAGAAGTTGAGGTTTGAAATTGAGTCAAAAGAGTTTGCTGAGAAGGAGAAGCAAAGGAGATCTGGAGATGGTGGCAATGGTGGTAAATTTGGCAAGATGAAGAAGAGGTTGAGTACTGTTGCTGAAGAAGGTGGTACACCTCGGCGGAGTCCACGTGTTGCTGGAATGAAGAAGAATCTTGGCAAGAGAACCGCTGAAGCTGGCGGAAGTGATGATCCTCAGCGCAAACGACTACATGTCACTGAAGGTCCCAATTCTGATGACGACGACTTTTTGCTTGCTGATTATGTGAAGGGTGTTCATCCTTCTAGACGCAAAGACTGTGGTTCATCTAAGACTGCACCCAAGCGTGCCCATGATGATGTCGACGAAGATGTTGGTGGTGATTCTGGCGAGGAGGTGGATGCTGCTCCAAAGGTTTGTTGAAGTGCACTGCATTTGTTTCCTTCATTTTGTTATTCTTTCTGTATTTTCTTTTTTATGCCTAATCTTCTAATGTGGACTGCATTTCCCTTTACACAGAGGAAGAAGTCTAGTAAGAGCAATGCAACTGAAGATGATGGTGAGGGAGATGATTCTCGATTTAACAAGACCGTGCATTTGTCACTTCCCACTATTTGCAAGGCTACTTCTTTGTTGAAAGAGGCGCATTGCAGCCGTGCTAGGGATGCTGGATTTGGTGTTGTCTTTGATCTGACAGTAAAGAAAAATGTGTCGTGCATTCTTATGTGCTATTTGATGGGAGTGATTGACCCTGCCACTATGTTAATGGACTTTGGGAATGGCAGGGTTCTTCGAATCAATCGTGATGCAGTTCATCACATTTTTGATTTACCTATGGGAAGTCACACTGCACCCATGCCTGCTTCCAGCGGTCATGATGAATCGTTGACTGCCCTCAAGGATGAGCTTGGCTTTCACCATTCAAAAAGTATAGGTGTCAAGGACTTGCTTGAGAAGTTGAAGGTGTTGGTGGAGGAAGATGATTATGTGAGTGTTGACCTTGCTGTGAAGGTGTTCTTCCTTATACTTTACCAGAATTTGCTGTGCCCGGGGCCTGCAGTTCGTTTGGGTAGAGTTGCTGCGATGGTAGAGAACATGGATTATGCGGCTATGGCTCAGATGGACTTTTGTCAGCTTGTTGTTGATGAGTTGCAGGCAGCTGTGGTTAGGTGGCAATCAGAAGGCAGCAAGCAGAATTGTGCAGAGGGTTGTGCCATTGTCCCCCTGATTATGTATCTTGACTGCTTGAAGCTTCACAAATTTTCAGTCATGCACACGTTGACGCCACGTGCGTCATACCTGATGACCAAGGACCTGATGAAGTTGTACAATGAGGATGTGCTTGTGAAGGGAAAGATTTACTTGGAAAGTTACAAATTTGGGAAGCTGCCGGTTAGTGCACCTGATTTTTTAATATCATATTTTTTTAAAAAAATGTGCAGTCATTATAAATGTGAACTATTCTAGTACTCACATGTGTACTTCTCTTTGCGTGTTCTCTTTTTTTCCAGTGGAAGGCGTCAGGTGATATTGTGTACAACCGTCCTGTTGTAGTTGTACACGGCAGCTCTGATGCGGGGCCTAGCACTCATGATAGGTTTTATGAGCCTATCTGTGGTCATCTTCCTGGCTGTGATGATGAGGTGCCGCATACTCGTGGTTTCGTGCCTCGACAGATGTTTGATAATACAAGCTCTTATAAACAGACATTTGTTGGCGGCAAAAAGCATGAGGAGATTGATGAGCTTCTTCTGAAGGTTTTGAAGCTGACTGAAGATTTGCCAACCTCTGGTGACAGGTTGAGGACAGTTGCTGGTTTTTTCCCTGTTGGCCATGGCCCACGAGATGAAGATATTGTTGCTGCTCACAATTTTGATTGTGGTGTGATCGAAAGCCTGAAGATTGCAGTGACAAATGTTTGTTCTTCGTATGCTCAACTCAGACATTCACAAGAAGAAAAATGCGGTCGGTATGAGAAGGATGCTGGGCATATTGTGGATGAAATGATCCGTCAGGACGCTGGCGTTGGTGCTGATAATGTATGTTCTATGTTTTTTGTGGCTTTGGACCTCTTTTTTGTGTATTATGTTGACTGCTCCTCAATTTTTTTTATTTTTTCTGTTATAGGCTGGAGTGGAATCTTCTGGTGTCGATAGAACTAGAGACGATGGGGTTGGTCAGGTATAAATACTTCTGCCATGTCTGTTCTGCCATGCTTCCCTTTTTCTTTGAACTTACATTTGTTTGGTTCCCATATTTTTCTTGTGTACTTCTCTGTTGTGAAGTGTGTACTACTTGTGCATGGTTGGAGTTTTTTCTTTATTGGTCGGTACCATCTTATTTCTCTTTTTTGGTTTGTTCTATGCCCGTAGACTGGTGTCGCTGCTCGTGATGTGCACAAAGAGACTTACGATGGCTCTGGGAAGGATGAGGTCTTGGGTGATGCAGTGTCCCCTCTTGATGTTGTAGCTAATAAGGTATAATTGTATTACTTGTTCTGTTAGTGGGTTATAATCTAATTTTTTGTTGTCTGTTATAAACTTGATGTACGCTGTTATGTTCATCCATATGCATTTTCATTTGCGTATGTTAGCTGCAATAGTTTTACATGTATGCTCTTCACTGTTTGACATAAGTGAACTGCAGTTCTTTTTGGCATGCGTGATCCATACTTATTTACATAAGTGACCTTCAGTAATTAACATAACTGAACTGCAGCATTTGTCAAATGGAACCGCATTTCTTTTTTTTATGTATACGTGGGTTGCAGTTGTAGTTGTGTATGACACACGTGTGTTGGTGTTGTTTTGTATATGTGGACTGTAGTTGTTATGTGTATGTTGCCAGCAGTCTTTTGACATAAGTGTGATGTGTGTTGTTGTGTTAGTTATCCCCATGCTTATTTTTGTGTTACTGGGTGTTTTTTAAACTTTCCACAGGTTGGAGAACCAAACGTGGAAGTCCACGTTGATCTGAATCAGGGCAGTTGTGCTGTTAATGGCTGTGCCAGTGTTGATGCTTCTGTATCGGTTGCCGTTGAGTGTGCAGATCCTTCTGTAGCTCAAGGATCCCATGATGCTGTTCCCACCAGTCGGCATGAAGATTTTGATGTTGGCATTGAAAAGCCACTGGAGAATGTTGCCCCTGCTGCTAGTGTTGTTTCTTCCCCTGTGTCTCTGGTGTCCAATGATGTTCCGAAAGTATTGATAGTGGAGCCTCATGTAGTTGAAGTATCTAAGGAAGCTGCTGTTGACCAGACTGTTGTAAATCGAGAGAATGCTGATGTTGCTACAGAAGTAAAGTCTAGTGAGGTTGTGGTGGATTCGTTGCAACCTATGCAAGAAAATATTTTGCTCAGTTCTGAAGAACAGCAGCCTGAAGACTCTGACACTGAAGGCAAGAGTTTTTTTTAAACGGTGCAGTTTGATGTTTTTCTCATTCATGTTGTTTAATTACTATGGTATCTGTATTAGATGTTAAGTGATAAGTGAAACTTTGATCTTTTGTCTATGATTTTCAAAATAGCTAGCAGAATTCCCTTATCTTAATATTTAAACTTCATTGTTTGGATAAGTGAACTTCATTTTTTTATTGCAAATGATGAACTCCCTGTTGTGACACCATCGAGCATTGATCCAGCTCTTGTGAAAAGATACAATGAGTTGTACGCTGCTGTTACAAGGGCTCGGAAGGACAAGAAGAAGAAGTATGGTTTTTTAGAAATTGTTTTGTTCATATGTATTATCTAATTTTTGTATTTACCCGTTTTTATTTGTTGTTATTTTTTATAGCTTATGTTTGAGTTTTTCATGAAAAATTCAGGGACATGATTGCTTTTAAAACTGAGATGGGTGATATTAGCATTGGCGAAGTTGGTCAATCCTTTTGGGATAAAGGGATGCTCACTACAAGGCTTGTAGATCTTGGGGTTTATTTGCTGGTAGATAAGTTTAAGAGATCTCCGACAATGGTTGTCCCGTACCATATTTGTGTAAGAATACAGAAATTTTTGTTTTATTTTTTTCATTTCCTTTTCTGATTTTGTGCGACGACTTGTTTTGCTTATTTGATTTTGGTTTTGATTTCGCAGACAAATATTTGGAATGGTGGTACTGTAGGCAGGAGTGTTAAATTGATGTTCTCTTCAAAAGCCTAGGAGCGTGTTGATAAAAAGGATATGGTGAGAGACTTTTTTATGTGTATTTTGCCTGTTTTGTTTTTATAGCGTTCTGTTTTTTCTTGTTATAATAATTTTATTTATTTATTCATGTTTCCAACAGGTCCTTTTTGCAACTTTTGATCCGCCAGATACGAGGGATGGTGTTGGTCATTATTGTGTAGTTGCGTTAAATGTGAAAGAAAGGCGGTTTGAATTTCTTGACTCGCTCAACAAACCTGGCAGCCCTGATGCGGTCAGGGTTTTTAGGAGGATGGTTAAAAATATCAAGCGTGCATGGAAAGAAGGTAGCTTGAGTTCTGATGAGCCGCTAAATCCTCCCACACTTGATGGATTTGTGTTGAAACATGTCATTGTCCCAATGCAGCCAAATGGGTGCATTCTTTACAGCCCTTCTGTGTCATACCGTTCAAGTTTTTTTTTCACTTAATTTTTGTGAAACTGATGTTTTTTATTCTTTTTATTGCAGGCATGACTGTGGATTCTATATGTTTCAATTCTTGCAGACATGGGATGGTGTTCGAGTTGCTAAGTTTGGGGTGGAGCACATTGGCTACATCAGAAAGGCCATGCTCTATAGCTGGCTAACATCGAGGAAGTGTTGCCTTGATTTAACATCACTTCTAATTTTTGCAGATAAAGGTTGTTTTATTGAACTTCTTCATCCTTGCTTTATTTTATTTTTGACTACTGCTTGGTTCCGCTTCTTTATGGGCAAGTGGGCTGCATTGTTATTTTTATATGTGGGCTGCATTGCTGTATACAAGTGCGGGCTGCATTGCTGTAGAGAAGTGGGCTGCATTGTTATTTTATATGTGGGCTGCATTGCTTTTATACAAGTGTGAGCTGCATTGAGGTAGATAAGTGGGATGCATTGTTATTTTATATGTGGGCTGCATTGCTTTTATACAAGTGTGTGCTGCATTGATGTAGATAAGTGGGCTGCATTGTTATTTATATGTGGGCTGCATTACTGTAGATATGTGGGCTGCATTGATGTATACAACAGCGGGCTGCATTCTATTTTTTTCTCTATACATGTTTTTAGGTTCTTGTGTTTTGTACTGAGTGCTTCCATGTTTTTTCTGCATGTTTTTAGGTTTTGATTGGGGGCTTCATGAAGGCTGTACGTCATTGTTTGAGTCCCAGGGTTCTGATGTGGTTATGGAGGATTGTGTCATTGAAATCTCTCCAGATAATTCTGCTTTGAACACAAATGTGGCGTCTGGACCTGATGGTGGAAGTGTCTCTCGACCTAGCTCTCCACATGATTTATATGATGTTGATGATGATGATTTTGTTACACCGTGTGCACGTGTAACTAGGACTAGGAGTGCAGCAATTAATCGTCCTCATTTGGATGAGGTTGAAGTATTTTCGAACAAGAGGGCAGGTGAGAGGGCTTTTAAGTTGAGATGCTCTATAGAGAAATTGAAGCCTCCGAGGTTCAGATATATGGATGAGGCGATTAAAATAAAGGATCTTGTTCTCAGCAAAGATTTTGTAACCAAACACCGCGAGTAAGTTTTTTATGTGATGCGTGTGCAATTTCATGCTTTTTGTGTGTTTTGATTTTAGTTCTAATTTTATTGATCCCATCTATGTATGTTTACTACAGGAGCGCGTTCTTTATGGTGCATGGTCCTTTTGGTGATGATGTCGATACTTACAATTTCGACTATATCTATGATACATTTGGCAAAGGAGCTTTAATGGATTCGTATATCATGGATTTTGTTATCAAGTACTAGAAGCAAGACCCTGAATTGGGTTTAGCTTATCAATCCGGTGAACGTTTGCTACTTTCACCTTTATTTATCACGGTAAACGTTTGCTGTCATTGTTTCCTACTGCTCTGGCTTTTTCATGTCCATGCCTGCTTGTATTGTTTATTCTTTTTTTTCATATCCTTTTTTTGTTCTTTTTTGTGTACAGTACGTTCTTCAAATGGAAACCTCTGTGGCGAGAGATAATGACGGAAATCCTGTGTTGCCAGTTGTGCATAGCTCGTTTGTTTTAGAAGATGCAGTTAATCAGTTCAAATTTTTTGTGAACGACGGCACAAACCTGTTGGATGCAAAACTGGTAAATTCATTGTTTTTTGTCATTTATTCTTCCTGGTTTGTTGCATTTCTTTTTATAGTTATTTTTGGAACAGGGGTCCTGGTGGTACGTGTCGAAAGAACTTTTGATTTCATTTTTTTTATGCGAACAGATTATGATGCCGCGATTCAAGGATGGTCATTATTCCTTATACACGATGAACCAGCATCGCTAGACCCTTGATATCCATGACACTAGGAAGTACACTGGCCATCCTGATGTCACAACAAGGTGGCGCAGGACTGACTACCACGCAGATTGCACTGAAGTGGTATGTTATTTTTTCTTTGCCAACCGTAAAGCTTTCTTTGTGTTTCTCCCACTGTATTTTTTATAAACTGCAATTGTTTATGTAGTGAACTTCAACATATGCGCGACAGAACTGCATTTTTCTCACGTGCACTTAAAAGAGGGATTGTTTAGATGTTTGAGAGAAACTTTTTTTTGGCGGTTCGTTTGAATATCAACTTTTTGATCCGTGATGTGTGTTATTCTTACCTTGTGCTTTTTTTTTTGCCAGATGAGGAGGATGACTCAGCTGCTGAAGGCGATTTATGGTGAAAAAATGTATAAATCAAAGAACCTTCCTGACTGGGTTAAATTGGCAGAGAAGCCATCTTACCCGGTCGTGCCAGCGCAGGGAGCAAATGAGTGTGGGATCTATGTTCTGAGGATGGCGCAGTTGTATGACGGCCAAAATCTAGTTGAGAAAATTTTGAAATCCGACGTAACAACTTCTCTGTTTTCTTTTTACTTTTTTGTTCTTTATGACAACCTTTTTTTAATCACTTGTTTGCATTTGTTTTCTTTTTTTCAGCCTGCTGCTGAAGATTGGAAGGCGGAGTACATGTTGCAGCTGCTGTTCAATCCTTTGAACATGTTGTGTTATGAAGACATGCCTCTTGAGTTACGTGAACTGATTGCGGACCTCGGGCTCACTTCCCTGTCGCAATCGCGGACGCAGTCACAGACGCAGTAACAGTCATTTGGGGCACTGTTTTTCTACTGGGTGCAAAAGGCTGTGCGTGGACAATAGCTAGGTTTTGATGTTGTGTTTGTGTGTGCTGACTATGTATGAAAAAGACTTTTTTGTCGTTGTGTTTTCTTCTTGTTCGTTTATGCGGCAGTGCATGTGGATGAATTTGTATATGTATGTGTATTTTTATATCAATAACTGATACAATATATATAAGTGTATAATTTTATTTTTTGTTGACTACCACAGTCTATGCGAACTGGCATTTTGTCACGCTTATATGTATGATATGTGTTCGATGAACTGTATTGCATTTGATGCCGAACTTCTTTGTCCAATATAAGAGAACTGCATTTTTTGGCATTCAAGCAAAGTGCTGCACATGTGTGCATGCCAAAACTGCATTGCTTTATGACCCCGAGCTCCTTTTTTTTGTCAGAACAAAAAACACATTACTTTTTGCCTATAGTTGCGGTTTGTAGTTGGTTTTTTATTTGTTTGTACGTTAAGGTACATGGTGGGTGGGTGGGGGTTTGGGGGGGAGGGTCCCCCCCCGAAATTTTTTTAGTTGTCTATATTTTTTTGTATTGTT
>NW_025225091.1:0-3437 GCF_018294505.1 Triticum aestivum
GCCCCAGCCGGAGGTTGCCGCCGCCGCGGGCACCTCGCCGCCCGGCCGCTCCCCGCCTCGGCTCCCGCGCCCCTCCGCTGCCTCCTTGCCGGCGCCGCCCCCCCCGGCGACCTCCTCCCCGCCGGCGCACCCCGCCGCTCCGGTGAGCTCGAGCTCCGCCGCCGGCGCCGCCTCGGCTTCCGTGCCCCGGCGAGCCCAGATCCAGATCCGCGCGTGTACAGTAAACCCTAACCCCCCTCCGATTTTTCTAAGTCCCTAGATTTTTGATCCATGTTGCTCTGTTCGAGGTCCCGTAACTTTGCAACCGTAGCTCCGTTTTGGGCGTATGATATATCAAAATCTTCGTCTCGACATGTACATCATTTCATTCCATTGCATCTTTTGCATTTGAGGTCATCTTGATACCCAATATGCTGTTAGAAGGAGGCTTCGTGAGTTAAATTGCAGATCCGTTAGTTCATCATGCACTTTTGTCATTTTTGCTATATTTAATTCGTGCATGATATGCCTGTGCCCCTTTGGGATGAATTGGGAAGCATTTTGTCTTCTTTCCAGAGGTGCCACCCATGCATTTTTAGGATGTGTGTGTTGTCTTGTGCAAGCTTGCGAAGAGAGGTACCTGAGATTGCAGATTTCAGGGACTTAGCGATTTTCGCTAAGTCTGGGATATTTTAGTTCATGATGCTATATGTCCAGCTTGTTTCCTAGTGATCCGTGCCTCTTTTGAGGATGATCAGTAAGGGAGTTTTGATATTTATGTTATGCTCTATCCATCCATGTCTTTGTTTGCATTTGTGGAGTGCTCTAGGTTGACTCAATCGAGCTCAACTTTTGCTTCATTGTTAATCTGGGCAGATCGTCAACTTGTTTGCGATTTCGCCGATGCTACCGTTAGCGTTCCATGCATGCTATGCCTTCGTTCTTGCCATGTGTAGCTAGCACTTTGTGCCTTCTTGCTGGTGATATGCTTTCCTTGCCATGACTTGCACCGTAGTGAGTGCATCGAGCTCGTTTACATGCCTTCGTGAGTTAAATTTCAGCATGTCTCAGTTTTCACTAAGTCTGAAAACTGATTGTGTTCGAGCGATGTTCGTGAGCTCGGTAGAGTATTTTGTGAACCCTTTTGGCCCCAGGTCACTTTGGGTGTTTTGTTAAGCTTGTTGAGTAGCTCCATGCCATGTTCTTACTTGTCATGTTCAGGTTTTCTATCATGTTGTTTTGCTGCTCCGAAGAGGGCTTCGTGATCTGAAATTTCAGACTAGTGTTAATTTCACTAAGTCTGAAATCTGTTTTGCATTTGCGTTTTAGCCATGCTTGTTTGAACCTCTTAATGGATGAATTTGCCTATGGCTCAGTGCTAGTGTTTTGTCAACCATCTTGTGTACATCACTGCCATATATTTTGTTTTCATGTTTGGTGGCTGTAGCATGTTCTTTTCGTTGCATTTAGATGCCTACTTGCTATAAATCGCAGACCGGTGTCATATCTTAAAACGCTTGCCATTTCCAAACCGTAGCTCCGATTCCTATGATCTTTATATCGTTTTCAAGCGATTTCATCCCCTCTATCCAGTGGCACACTTGGTTTTCCAAGTTGATGCCAGGTTCATGCATTTCCTGTCATATCTTGCATCTTGCATCCCGCATCGCATCCCGCATAGCATATCGTCATTTCATCATGTTGCTTGGTCTTGCCCGTGGTTGATTGTGTCCTTGTTGCTTGTTTGTCTTTGGGTAGAGCCGGGAGACGAGTTCGCTACCGAGGAGCCCGTTGAGTTTGCTTGTGAGGATCCAGTCAACTCTGACAACTGTGCAGGCAAGATGATCATACCCTCGAAATCACTACTATCTTTGCTATGCTAGTTTGCTCGCTCTTTTGCTTGCCACTGCTTCGATGCCTACCTTTTGCTTGTCAGCCTCCCAATTGCCATGTTGAACCTCTAACCCACCTTTGTCCTAGCAAACCGTTGATTGGCTATGTTACCGCTTGCTCAGCCCTTCTTATAGCGTTGTTAGTTGCAGGTGAAGATTGGAGCCGTTCCTTGTTGGAACATTTATATTACTTGTTGGGATATCATTATATTGCTATGTTATCTTAACGCATCTATATACTTGGTAAAGGGTGGAAGGCTCGGCCTCTCGCCTAGTGTTTTGTTCCACTCTTGCCGCCCTAGTTTCCGTCATATCGGTGTTATGTTCCCGGATTGTTGCGTCCCTTACACGGTTGGGCTATAATGGGAACCCCTTGATAGTTCGTCTTGATTAAAGCTTTTCCAGCAATGCCCAACATTGGTTTTACCATTTGTCACCTAGCCTCTTTTTCCCTTGGGTTTCCGGAGCCCGAGGGTCATCTTATTTTAACCCCCCCCCCCGGGCCAGTGCTCCTCTGAGTGTTGGTCCGAACCAGGCAGCCTGCGGGGCCACCTCGGGGAAACTTGAGGTTTGGTTTTACTCGTAGCTTGACCTATCCGAGCGTGCCCTGAGAAAGAGATATGTGCAGCTCCTATCGGGATTTGTCGGCACATTCGGGCGGTGTTGCTGGACTTGTTTTAACCTGCCGAATCATCTTGTTGTACCGAGATACCGAGTCTGATCGGTGTGTCTTGGGTGGAGGTCTATTCCTTCGTTGACCGTGAGAGCTTGTTATGGGCTAAGTTGGGACCCCCCTGCAGGGATTGATCTTTCGAAAGCCGTGCCCGCGGTTATGGGCAAATGGGAATTTGTTAATGTCCGGTTGTAGATAACTTTAATTAAACTTAATTAAAATGAATCAACCGTGTGTGTTACCGTGATGGCCCCTTCTCGGCGGAGTCCGGGAAGTGGACACGGTGTTGGAGTTATGCTTGCGCAGGATGTTCCTTTAGCTTCTCGCTCGTGCTTCGCCTTCTCTCCTCGCTCTCTTTTGCGTATAAGTTAGCCACCACATATGCCAGTCGCTTGCTGCAGCTCCACACATATTGGCCTTATCCATTCCTATGAGCTTAAATAGTCTTGATCGCGTGGGTGTGAGATTGCTGAGTCCCTGTGGCTCACAGATACTACAACTCCAGATGCAGGTCCAGGTGAGTCCGCTCCAGGTGACGAGTACGAGCTCAAGTGGGAGTTCGACGAGGACTCTCAGCGATACTATGTTTCTTTTCCGGATGATCAGTAGTGGTGCCTAGTTGGGGTTATCGATTCAGGACCTTGTCGCATGTTGGGGGTCTTTTCTATTTTGGCGCCGTAGTCGGGCCATGAGTGCTTGTTTGATGGATGTTATTTATGTACTCTGATGTGACGTGGCGAGTGTAAGCCAACTATGTTATCTCCCCCTTTTTATTATGTATTACATGGGATGTTGTAATGATTGCCTGACTTGCGACATTGCTTTCAATGCGGTTATGCCTCTAAGCCGTGCCTCGACACGTGGGAGCTATAGCCGCATCGAGGGCGTTACAA
>NW_025225092.1:0-1145 GCF_018294505.1 Triticum aestivum
CGACTACTTTGTCTTTTTCCTCCGGGGGGCGCGTCAGGGCACCCGCTGGGTGTAGCCCTGAGATTCGGGTCAACTGCTGAGCAGTCGGGCCGGATCTCCCGGCGACTACTTTGTCTTCTTCCTCGCGGGGGCGCGTCAGCTCACCCGCTGGGTGTAGCCTTCGAGATTCGGGCCGACTGCTGAGCTGTCGGGCCGGATCTCCCGGTGACTACTTTGTCTTCTTCCTCGCGGGGGCGTGTCAGCGCACCCGCTGGGTGTAGCCCCCAAGATTCGGGCCGACTGCTGAGTAGTCGGGCCAGATCTCCCGGCGACTACTTTGTCTTGTTCTTCGCAGGGGCGCGTTAGCGCACCCGCTGGGTGTAGCCCCCGAGATTCAGGCCGACTGGTGAGCAGTCGGGCTGGATCTCCCGGCGACTACTTTGTCTTTTTCCTCCCGGGGGCGCATCAGCGCACCCGCTGGGTGTAGCCCCTGAGATTCGGGCCGACTACTGAGCAGTCGGGCCGGATCTCCCGGCGACTACTTAGTCTTCTTCCTCGCGGGGGCGCGTCAGCGCATCCGCTGGGTGTAGCCCCCGAGATTCAGGCCGACTGCTGAGCAGTCGGGCTGGATCTCCCGGCGACTACTTTGTCTTCTTCCTCGCGGGGGCGCGTCAGCGCACCCGCTGGGTGTAGCCCCCGAGATTCGGGCCGACTGCTGAGCTGTCGGGCCGGATCTCGGGTGACTACTTTGTCTTCTTCCTCGCGGGGGCACGTCAGCGCACCCGCTGGGTGTAGCCCCCGAGATTCGGGCCGACTGCTGAGCAGTCGGGCCGGATCTCCAAGTGACTACTTTGTCTTCTTCGTCGCGGGGGCGCGTCAGCGCACCCGCTGGGTGTAGCCCCCGAGATTCGGGCCGACTCCAGAGCAGTCGGGCCAGATCGCCTGGCGACTACTTTGTCTTCTTCTTCGCGGGGGCGCGTCAGCGCACCCGCTGGGTGTAGCCCCCGAGATTCAGGCCGAGTGCTGAGCAGTCGGGCCGGATCTCCCAGTGACTACTTTGTCTTCTTCCTCGCGGGGCGCGTCAGCGCACCCGCTGGGTGTAGCCCCAGAGATTCGGGCCGACTGCTGAGCAGTCGGGCTGGATCTCCAAGTGACTACTTTGTCTT
>NW_025225092.1:2132-2951 GCF_018294505.1 Triticum aestivum
TGATCAGTCGGGTCGGATCTCCCGGCGACTACTTTGTCTTCTTCGTCGCGGGGGCGCGTCAGCGCACCCGCTGGGTGTAGCCCCCGAGATTCGGGCCGACTCCAGAGCAGTCGGGCCAGATCGCCTGGCGACTACTTTGTCTTCTTCTTCGCGGGGGCGCGTCAGCGCACCCGCTGGGTGTAGCCCCCGAGATTCAGGCCGAGTGCTGAGCAGTCGGGCCGGATCTCCCAGTGACTACTTTGTCTTCTTCCTCGCGGGGCGCGTCAGCGCACCCACTGGGTGTAGCCCCAGATATTCGGGCCGACTGCTGAGCAGTCGGGCTGGATCTCCAAGTGACTACTTTGTCTTCTTCCTTAAGGGGGCGCGTCAGCGCAACCACTGGGTGTAGGCCCCGAGATTCGGGCCGACTGCTGAGCAGTCGGGCCGGATCTCCCGGCGACTACTTTGTCTTCTTCCTCGCGGGGCGCGTCAGCGCACCCGCTGGGTGTAGCCCCCGAGATTCGGGCCAACTACTGAGCAGTCGGGCCGGATCTCCCGGCGACTACTTTGTCTTCTTCCTAGCGGGTGCGCGTCCGCGCACCTGCTGGGTGTAGCCCTCGAGATTCGGGCGGACTGTTGAGCAGTCGGGCCGGATCTCCCGGCGACTACTTTGTCTTCTTCCTCGCGGGGCGCGTCAGGGCACCCGCAGGGTGTAGCCTCCGAGATTCGGGCCGACTGCTGAGCAGTCGGGCCAGATCTCCCGGCGACTAGTTTGTATTTTTCCTCGCGGGGCGCGTCAGGGCACCCGCAGGGTGTAGCCCCCGAGATTCGGGCCGACTG
>NW_025225093.1:0-3265 GCF_018294505.1 Triticum aestivum
AAATGATGGAAAGGACAATTGTGCTCAAGTGTTAGAAGAAGAAGTCAATAAAATGTTTGGCACTAAATCTTTGAATGATGAGCATGGTTGCAATGTTGTTAGTATGAATTCTTTGAATATCCATGAAGCTAATGATATGCAAAGCCATAAGCTTGGGGATGCTATGTTTGATGAAGATGATATTTTTAGTCCCCCAAGTTTTGATGAGAAAATTTATTATGATGATAGCATGCCTCCTATTTATGATGATTATATTATGAAAGTGGATTTGGAGAGGTCATGACTTTATTTAGTGATGAATCTGCTATTTCGGAAGAGGTTCCAATTGATTATGAGAACAAAGTTGCTATCTATGATGATTATTGTGATGACATGTATGCTATAAAGAATAATGATAACCATGGAACTTGTCATCATGATTTTAATTTTCAATTGGATTATGCCTCACACGATAGTTATTTTGTTGAGTTTGCTCCCACTATTCCGAATGAGAATAATTTTGCTTATGTGGAGAGTAGTAAAATTTCTATGCTTGTAGATCATGAAAGTAATGCTTTATTTGATGGTTATATTGTTGAATTCATTCATGATGCCACTGAAAATTATTATGACAGAGGAACATATGCTTTTACATATCTCAATAATATCAAGTTTCCACTCTATGTGTTGAAAGTTTTGAAGTCATGCTTGTTTTGCCTTCCTATGCTAGTTGATTCTTGTTCCCATAAGTTGTTTGCTCACAAAATCCCTATGCATAGGAAGTGGGTTAGACTTAAATGTGCTTGCCACATATGTTTCATGATGCTCTCTTTGTGTTTCAATTCTTTACTTTTATGCGGGCATCATTGAAATCATCATGCCTAGCTAGAAAGGCATTAAAGAAAAGCGCTTGTTGGGAGACAACCCAATATGTACCCCTACTGTTTTTGCATGTTCACATGATTAAGCTATGTTATTAATCATGTTTTATAGCTTTTGTTTCAATAAAGTGCCAAGTAAAGCCTTTGGGATAATATGGATGATAGTTGATTCAATTTTGTCCAAAAATAGAAACTTTTGCGCCCAGGCACACAATTGTTAAAAATCACTGGAGTGTCGTAAAATTGTGAATTTTTTCAGTATATTTGTATACAAATTGCCCAGGTTGTCCTAATTTTTCAAAATTTTTGGAGTGACCGAAGTATGAAAGTTTCCAAATTACTACAAACTGTTCTGTTTTTGACACATTCTGTTTTCTATGTGTTCTTTGCTTATTTTGATGAATATATGGGTAGTATCAGAGGGTACGAACCGTGGAGAAGTTGGAATACAGTAGATATCACTACTGCAGGATGGTGCTAACGCAACACTACGATCAGAGACCCTTTCACGAAACTGTGTGCGATGCATCAATCACAAACGGGGATGTAAAAAAACGTCAAAGAAGGTGCAAAACGTTTGCAATGGAGGATGCATCAAACACGGTTCAGATTTTAGTTGCGTGTGCGATCCAGGGCATACGGTTCAGTCCAATGAACTGTTTGCGATGAGGCGGAACAAAAGAGACGGGCAGCCTGATGAAGGCATGTGCGATATAGAGCATATGGTTCACTCGAATGAACTATTTGTGATTAGGCAACACAAAAGAAACGGGCAGCCAGATGAAGGTGTGTGCGATATATAGCATACGGTTCACTCGGATGAACTATTTGTGATTAGGCAACACAAAAGAAACGGTCAGCCAGATCAAGGTGTGTGTGATTGAGGGCATACGCTTCAGAAGGATTAACTGTTTGCGATTAGGCAACAGAATAGAAACGGGTAAGCCAGATCAAAGTGTCTGCGATTGATGGCATACACTTCACATGGATGAACTGTTTGCAATTAGCCACAACAAACTAAAACAGTTAGATAGATCAATGTGTGTGCGCTACACGGGCACACCCATTCTAATTAAAAGAAGCATGCGCGATGGTAATAACGAGCGCGCACGGTTGTTGGAACAAGACGTGTGCTGACACTGCCTATTGCGGTGCACCCTATGGTGCAAACGCCACGTACGCGGCCGAGAAGGCGTACGTGCCCACGTTACACCTTCCGGGAATAGTGCCGCACTTATAACCGTCAGTAAAGTTTGAGCATGCGTCCCGTCACAATTTTTTTAGAAGAACAAGGAGGCCGCGTC
This sequence comes from Triticum aestivum, assembly GCF_018294505.1. Classification (NCBI taxonomy): domain Eukaryota; kingdom Viridiplantae; phylum Streptophyta; class Magnoliopsida; order Poales; family Poaceae; genus Triticum; species Triticum aestivum. Next base: position 2,165 of record NW_025225093.1, read on the forward strand.
CCGTCACATTCCAAATTGCAAACCTATTCACACCGATCAAAACCTAAACGGTTCCCCACTTAGGAGCGTATTACTACGCAGTTATAAATACTACTACTCCAAGATGACTGCACATTCCTCCTCAACTCCTCATCCACAAAAAGTCAAAAACAAACAAGTCATTCATCATCGTTCCCTTGTGTCCGCCATGGCCAGCGTGAGTTCCGGGTCGAGAGATTGCAACCAGGGAGAGGCGAGCCTGGAAGCGGGAGCACGAGAGATGTCCCGCCTCGCCACGAAAGCAGCCAACATGTCCCGCCGCACGGCCGTAGCAGCAGAGAGGTCCCGCCGGCGCCGAAGCAGCACGGAGGACACGCCGTGCCGTCGATGCAGCAGACTGGTTCGGCAGCGCCGCGGAAGCAAAAGAGATGTCCCGCTGTGCTGCAAATGCAGCAGAGATGCCCTCCCTTACCGTGGCAGCCTGGGAAAATGCCTCGCGGGCAGGCGAGGACTCTTACAGGCGCATGCGTGCCCTCGTCCTTAGGCAGATGGATCAGAGCTCTAGGTGGGAGAGGTTGCAGGATGACCTGAAAGCCTCGTTTGAATAGTCTACCGACGTCATCCGGCAACTAAATGAGAGCAATGTGAAGCTCCGGGCCGAGCGCGACCTGCTGAGGGTGAAGATCGTCGGAAGTGCGGAGCAGCAGGAGCAGACCACTGCCTTGTTGAAGAGGACCGGCGTCATCGTCGAGAAACTTATGGATGAGAATGCCATGCTGCGCATCGAGCACAGAAGGCTGGTGGAGGAATCCGTGGATGCTCTCAAGCAGCATCTTGAGGACAAGAAAGAGCTCGTCGCCGCTCGCCACGGAGACTATTCCTGATACGTCTCCAATGTATCTATAATTTTTTATTGTTCCATGCTATTATATTATCTGTTTTGGATGTTTAATGGGCTTTAATATACCTTTTATATTATTTTTGGGACTAACCTATTAACCGAAGGCCCGGTGCAAATTGCTGTTTTTTTGCCTATTTCAGTGTTTGGCAGAAAAGTAATATCAAACGGAATCCAAACGGAACGAAACCTTCGCGATGATCTTTTTTGGAACAAACGCAATC
>NW_025225093.1:3865-5073 GCF_018294505.1 Triticum aestivum
GCAACCTTCTGTACCCGTGAGATCCCATCTTGGGGCCTTTTCCGGCGATCTGCTGGAGGGGGATTCGATCACGGAGGGCTTCTACATCAACACCATAGCCTCTCCGATGATGTGTGAGTAGTTTACCACAGACCTTCGGGTCCATATTTATTAGCTAGATGGCTTCTTCTCTCTCTTTGGATCTCAATACAAAGTTCTCCTCGATGTTCTTGGAGATCTATTCGATGTAATACTCTTTTGCGGTGTGTTTGCCGAGATCCGATGAATTGTGGGTTTATAAACTTGATTATCTATGAATATTATTTGATTCTTCTCTGAATTCTTATATGCATGATTTGATATCTTTGCAAGTCTCTTCAAATTATCGGTTTAGTTTGGCCTACTAGATTGATCTTTCTTGCAGTGGGAGAAGTGCTTAGCTTTGGGTTCAATCTTGTGGTGCTCGATCCCAGTGACAGAAAGGGAAACGACACGTATTGTATTGTTGCCATCGAGAATAAAAAGATGGGGTTTATATCATATTGCTTGATTTTATCCCTCTACATCATGTCATCTTGCCTAATGCGTTACTCCGTTTTTATGAACTTAATACTCTAGATGCATGCTGGATAGCGGTCGATGTGTGGAGTAATAGTAGTAGATGCAGAATCGTTTCGGTCTACTTGACACGGACGTGATGCCTATATTCATGATCATTGCCTTAGATATCATCATAACTATGCGCTTTTCTATCAATTGCTTGACAGTAATTTGTTCAACCACCGTAATATATGCTATCTTGAGAGAAGCCACTAGTGAAACCTATGGCCCCCGGGTCTACTTTACATCATATAAGTTTCCAATCTACAATTCTAGTTTATTATTTATTTTGCAATCTTTATTTTCCAATCTATACAACCAAAAATACCAAAAATATTTATCTTATTATCTTTATCAGATCTCACTTTTGCAAGTGGCCGTGAAGGGATTGACAACCCCTTTATCGCATTGGTTGCAAGGTTCTTGATTGTTTGTGCAGGTACTAGGCGATTTGCATGTAGTCTCCTACTGGATTGATACCTTGGTTCTCAAAAACTGAGGGAAATACTTACGCTACTTTACTGCATCACCCTTTCCTCTTCAAGGGAAAACCAACACGTGCTCAAGAGGTAGCAGTTCCCGCGGCCTGCACCAACGCATCAAGAAAGTAGAGATCAGCGAGCCAGATC
>NW_025225093.1:6332-36599 GCF_018294505.1 Triticum aestivum
AACTTACCGCAGCATGTTGGTGCAATGTCATGAGACCATGGCAAGTTTCATGATTTTCAGCCGTGTTTTGGAATTACAGGAATTAAAAAACCAAGTTTGTCAATCTTGCCGGCCGAGCCACGACGCACAGATGTTTGAATTTCACTCCCAACTCTTGCATGGGACCTAGAAATTCACCCAATGACACACATGTGATTTTTCAAACAACTTTGGTGCACTGGAGCACGTGCTTGTAGTTCAAATTTGAATTATGCACATTAAATGCGAAGAAACTCAATTAATGTATAAGAAAGGCGAAACGAACACGGAATAATTCCAAAATTTAGCACGGTACTTTTATTTGGTCTAATCTGGCTGTGTAAAAAATTAAGGCGGGAGAAGGCAGTGTACGTATGTCGTTTCGCACACGGAGGTGACACGTTCCCTCTTGGAACCACGAGCCTTCTTGAGGGAAGCTCTGGTTTGCAAGAAGCTTACACCAAAGCTTGTCCCAATTCGGCCAAAAAAATTACCGCATCATGTTCGTGCCATCTCATGACACCATGCCAAGTTTCATGATTTTTAGCCATGTTTTGGAATTACAGGAATTAAAAAACCAAGTTTCTCAATCTTTCCGGCCGAGCCACGACGCCCAGATGTTTGAATTTCACGCCCATCTCTTGCAGGGGACCTAGAAATTCACCCAAGGACACACATGTGATTTTTCAACCAACTTTGGTGCACTGGAGCACGTGCTTGTAGTTCAAATTTGAATTATGCACATTAAATGCGCAGAAACTCAATTAATGTATAAAAAAGGCCAAACGAACACGGAATAATTCCAAAGTTTAGCTAGATACTTCTATTTGGTCTAATCTGCCTATGTAAAAAATTAAGGCGGGAGAAGGCAATGTACATATGTCATTTCGCACACGGAGGTGACACGTTCCCTCTCGGAACCAGGAGCCTTCTTGAGGGAAGCTCCGGTTTGCAAGAAGCCTACACCAAAGTTTGTCCCAATTCGGCCAAAAAACTTACCGCAGCATGTTGGTGCCATGTCATGAGACCATGCCAAGTTTCATGATTTTCAGCCGTTTTTTGGAATTACAGGAATTAGAAAACAAAGTTTGTCAATCTTTCCGGCTGAGCCACGACGCCCAGATGTTTGAATTTCACTCCCAACTGTTGCATGGTACCTAGAAATTTACCCAATGACACACATGTGATTTTTCAAACAACTTTGGTGCACTGGAGCACGTGCTTGTAGTTCAAATTTGAATTATGCACATTAAATGCGCAGAAACTCAATTTATGTATAAAAAGGCCAAACGAACACGGAATAATTCAAAATTTTAGCATGATACTTCTATTTGGTCCAATCTGCCTGTGAAAAAAAATTAAGGCGGGAGAAGGCAGTGTACGTATGTCGTTTCGCACACGGAGGTGACATGTTCCGTCTCGGAACCAGGAGCCTTCTTGAGGGAAGCTCCGGTTTGCAAGAAGCCTACACCAAAGTTTTTCCCAATTCGGCCAAAAAACTTACCACAACATGTTGGTGCAATGTCATGAGACCATGGCAAGTTTCATGATTTTCAGCCGTGTTTTGGAATTACAGGAATTAAAAAACCAAGTTTGTCAATCTTGCCGGCTGAGCCACGACGCACAGATGTTTGAATTTCACTCCCAACTCTTGCATGGGACCTAGAAATTCACCCAATGACACACATGTGATTTTTCAAACAACTTTGGTGCACTGGGGCACGTGCTTGTAGTTCAAATTTGAATTATGCACATTAAATGCGAAGAAACTCAATTAATGTATAAGAAAGGCGAAACGAACACGGAATAATTCCAAAATTTAGCACGGTACTTTTATTTGGTCAAATCTGGCTGTGTAAAAAATTAAGGCGGGAGAAGGCAGTGTACGTATGTCGTTTCGCACACGGAGGTGACACGTTCCCTCTTGGAACCACGAGCCTTCTTGAGGGAAGCTCTGGTTTGCAAGAAGCTTACACCAAAGCTTGTCCCAATTCGGCCAAAAAAATTACCGCATCATGTTCGTGCCATCTCATGATACCATGCCAAGTTTCATGATTTTTAGCCATGTTTTGGAATTACACGAATTAAAAAACCAAGTTTCTCAATCTTTCCGGCCGAGCCACGACGCCCAGATGTTTGAATTTCACTCCAATCTCTTGCATGGGACCTAGAAATTCACCCAAGGACACACATGCGATTTTTCAAACAACTTTGGTGCACTGGAGCACGTGCTTGTAGTTCAAATTTGAATTATGCATATTAAATGCCCAGAAACTCAATTAATGAATAAAAAGGCGAAACGAGCCCACAATAATTCCAAAATTCAGCACGGTACTTCTATTTGGTCTAATCTGGCTGTGTAAAAAAAATTAAGGCGGGAGAAGGCAGTGTACGTATGTCGTTTCGCACACGGGGATGACACGTTCCCTCTCGGAATCACGAGCCTTCTTGAGGGAAGCTCCGGTTTGCAAGAAGCTTACACCAAAGCTTGTCCCAATTTGGCCAAAGAAATTACCGCAGCATGTTGGTGCCATGTCATGAGACCATGCCAAGTTTCATGATTTTCCGGCGTGTTTTGGAATTACAGGAATTAAAAATCCAAGTTTCTCTATCTTTCCGGCCGAGCAATGACGCCCAGATATTTGAATTTCACTCCCATCTCTTGCATGGGACCTAGAAATTCACCCAAGGACACACATGTGATTTTCCAACTAACTTTGGTGCATTGGAGCACATGCTTGTAGTTCAAATTTGAATTATGCACATTGAATGCGCAGAAACTCAATTCATGTATAAAAAGGCCAAACGAACACGGAATAATTCCAAAATTTAGCCGATACTTCTATTTGGTCTAATATGCCTGTGTAAAAAAATTAAGGCGGGAGAAGGCAGTGTACGTATGTCGTTTCGCACACGGAGGTGACACGTTCCCTCTCGCAAGCAGGAGCCTTCTTGAGGGAAGCTCCAGTTTGCAAGAAGCCTACACCAAAATTTGTCCCAATTCGGCCAAAAAACTTACCGCAGCATGTTGGTGCCATGTCATGAGACCATGCCAAGTTTCATGATTTTCAGCCGTGTTTTGGAATTACAGGAATTAAAAAACCAAGTTTGTCAATCTATCCGGCCGAGCCACGACGCCCAGATGTTTGAATTTCACTCCCAACTCTTGCATGGGACCTAGAAATTCAACCAAGGACACACATGTGATTTTTCAAACAACTTTCGTGCACTGGAGCACGTGCTTGTAGTTCAAATTTGAATTATGCACATTAAATGCGCAGAAACTCAATTAATGTATAGGAAACGCGAAATGAACACAGAATAATTTCAAAATTTAGCACGATACTTCTATTTGGTCTAATCTGGCTGTATAAAAAATTAAGGCGGGAGAATGCAGTGTACGTATGTCGTTTCGCACACGGAGGTGACACGTTCCCTCTTGGAACCACGAGCCTTCTTGAGGGAAGCACTGGTTTGCAAGAAGCTTACACCAAAGCTTGTCCCAATTCGGCCAAAAAAATTACCGCATCATGTTCGTGCCATCTCATGACACCATGCCAAGTTTCATGATTTTTAGCCATGTTTTGGAATTACACGAATTAAAAAACCAAGTTTCTCAATCTTTCCGGCCGAGCCACGACGCCCAGATGTTTGAATTTCACTCCAATCTCTTGCATGGGACCTAGAAATTCACCCAAGGACACACATGCGATTTTTCAAACAACTTTGGTGCACTGGAGCACGTGCTTGTAGTTCAAATTTGAATTATGCATATTAAATGCCCAGAAACTCAATTAATGAATAAAAAGGCGAAACGAGCCCACAATAATTCCAAAATTCAGCACGGTACTTCTATTTGGTCTAATCTGGCCGTGTAAAAAAAATTAAGGCGGGAGAAGGCAGTGTACGTATGTCGTTTCGCACACGGAGATGACACGTTCCCTCTTGAAATCACGAGCCTTCTTGAGGGAAGCTCCGATTTGCAAGAAGCTTACACCAAAGCTTGTCCCAATTTGGCCAAAGAAATTACCGCAGCATGTTGGTGCCATGTCATGAGACCATGCCAAGTTTCATGATTTTCAGGCGTGTTTTGGAATTACAGGAATTAAAAATCCAAGTTTCTCAATCTTTCCGGCCGAGCAATGACGCCCAGATGTTTGAATTTCACTCCCATCTCTTGCATGGGACCTAGAAATTCACCCAGGGACACACATGTGATTTTCCAACCAACTTTGGTGCATTGGAGCACGTGCTTGTAGTTCAAATTTGAATTATGCACATTAAATGCGCAGAAACTCAATTAATGTATAAAAAGGCCAAACGAACACGGAATAATTCCAAAATTTAGCACGATACTTCTATTTGGTCTAATATGCCTGTGTAAAAAAATTAAGGCGGGAGAAGGCAGTGTACGTATGTCGTTTCGCACACGGAGGTGACACGTTCCCTCTTGGAACCACGAGCCTTCTTGAGGGAAGCTCTGGTTTGCAAGAAGCTTACACCAAAGCTTGTCCCAATTCGGCCAAAAAAATTACCGCATCATGTTCGTGCCATCTCATGACACCATGCCAAGTTTCATGATTTTTAGCCATGTTTTGGAATTACACGAATTAAAAAACCAAGTTTCTCAATCTTTCCGGCCGAGCCACGACGCCCAGATGTTTGAATTTCACTCCAATCTCTTGCATGGGACCTAGAAATTCACCCAAGGACACACATGCGATTTTTCAAACAACTTTGGTGCACTGGAGCACGTGCTTGTAGTTCAAATTTTAATTATGCATATTAAATGCCCAGAAACTCAATTAATGAATAAAAAGGCGAAACGAGCCCACAATAATTCCAAAATTCAGCACGGTACTTCTATTTGGTCTAATCTGGCTGTGTAAAAAAAATTAAGGCGGGAGAAGGCAGTGTACGTATGTCGTTTCGCACACGGAGATGACACGTTCCCTCTTGAAATCATGAGCCTTCTTGAGGGAAGCTCCGGTTTGCAAGAAACTTACACCAAAGCTTGTCCCAATTTGGCCAAAGAAATTACCGCACCATGTTGGTGCCATGTCATGAGACCATGCCAAGTTTCATGATTTTCACGCGTGTTTTGGAATTACAGGAATTATAAATCCAAGTTTCTCAATCTTTCCGGCCGAGCAATGACGCCCAGATGTTTGAATTTCACTCCCATCTCTTGCATGGGACCTAGAAATTCACCCAAGGACACACATGTGATTTTCCAACCAACTTTGGTGCATTGGAGCACGTGCTTGTAGTTCAAATTTGAATTATGCACATTAAATGCGCAGAAATTCAATTAATGTATAAAAAGGCCAAACGAACACGGAATAATTCCAAAATTTAGCACGATACTTCTATTTGGTCTAATATGCCTGTGTAAAAAAATTAAGGCGGGAGAAGGCAGTGTACGTATGTCGTTTCGCACACGGAGGTGACACGTCCCCTCTTGGAACCACGAGCCTTCTTGAGGGAAGCTCTGGTTTGGAAGAAGCTTACACCAAAGCTTGTCCCAATTCGGCCAAAAAAATTACCGCATCATGTTCGTGCCATCTCATGACACCATGCCAAGTTTCATGATTTTTAGCCATGTTTTGGAATTACACGAATTAAAAAACCAAGTTTCTCAATCTTTCCGGCCGAGCCACGACGCCCAGATGTTTGAATTTCACTCCAGTCTCTTGCATGGGACCTAGAAATTCACCCAAGGACACACATGCGATTTTTCAAACAACTTTGGTGCACTGGAGCACGTGCTTGTAGTTCAAATTTGAATTATGCATATTAAATACCCAGAAACTCAATTAATGAATAAAAAGGCGAAACGAGCCCACAATAATTCCAAAATTCAGCACGGTACTTCTATTTGGTCTAATCTGGCTGTGTAAAAAAAATTAAGGCGGGAGAAGGCAGTGTACGTATGTCGTTTCGCACAAGGAGATGACACGTTCCCTCTCGGAATCAGGAGCCTTCTTGAGGGAAGCTCCGGTTTGCAAGAAGCTTACACCAAAGCTTGTCCCAATTTGGCCAAAGAAATTACCGCAACATGTTGGTGCCATGTCATGAGACCATGCCAAGTTTCATGATTTTCAGGCGTGTTTTGGAATTACAGGAATTAAAAATCCAAGTTTCTCAATCTTTCCGGCCGAGCAATGACGCCCAGATGTTTGAATTTCACTCCCATCTCTTGCATGGGACCTAGAAATTCACCCAAGGACACACATGTGATTTTCCAACCAACTTTGGTGCATTGGAGCACGTGCTTGTAGTTCAAATTTGAATTATGCACATTAAATGCGCAGAAACTCAATTAATGTATAAAAAGGCCAAACGAACACGGAATAATTCCAAAATTTAGCCGATACTTCTATTTGGTCTAATATGCCTGTGTAAAAAAATAAGGCGGGAGAAGGCAGTGTACGTATGTCATTTCGCACACGGAGGTGACACGTTCCCTCTTGGAAGCAGGAGCCTTCTTGAGGGAAGCACCTGTTTGCAAGCAGCCTACACCAAAATTTGTCCCAATTCGGCCAAAAAACTTACCGCACCATGTTGGTGCCATGTCATGAGACCATGCCAAGTTTCATGATTTTCAGCCGTGTTTTGGAATTACAGGAATTAAAAAACCAAGTTTGTCAATCTTTCCGGCCGAGCCACGACGCCCAGATGTTTGAATTTCAGTCCCAACTCTTGCATGGGACCTAGAATTCACCCAAGGACACACATGTGATTTTTCAAACAACTTTCGTGCACTGGAGCACGTGCTTGTAGTTCAAATTTGAATTATGCACATTAAATGCGCAGAAACTCAATTAATGTATAAGAAAGGCGAAACGAACACGGAATAATTCCAAAATTTAGCACGGTACTTTTATTTGGTCTAATCTGCTGTGTAAAAAAATTAAGGCGGGAGAAGGCAGTGTACGTATGTCGTTTCGCACACGGAGGTGACACGTTCCCTCTTGGAACCACGAGCCTTCTTGAGGGAAGCTCTGGTTTGCAAGAAGCTTACACCAAATCTTGTCCCAATTCGGCAAAAAAATTACCGCATCATGTTCGTGCCATCTCATGACACCATGCCAATTTCATGATTTTTAGCCATGTTTTGGAATTACAGGAATTAAAAAACCAAGTTTGTCAATCTTTCCGGCCGAGCCACGACGCCCAGATGTTTGAGTTTCAGTCCAATCTCTTGCATGGGACCTAGAAATTCACCCAAGGACACACATGCGATTTTTCAAACAACTTTGGTGCACTGGAGCACGTGCTTGTAGTTCAAATTTGAATTATGCATATTAAATGCCCAGAAACTCAATTAATGAATAAAAAGGCGAAACGAGCCCACAATAATTCCAAAATCCAGCACGGTACTTCTATTTGGTCTAATCTGGCTGTGTAAAAAAAATTAAGGCGGGAGAAGGCAGTGTACGTATGTCGTTTCGCACACAGAGATGACACGTTCCCTCTTGAAATCACGAGCCTTCTTGAGGGAAGCTCCGGTTTGCAAGAAGCTTACACCAAAGCTTGTCCCAATTTGGCCAAAGAAATTACCGCAGCATGTTGGTGCCATGTCATGAGACCATGCCAAGTTTCATGATTTTCAAGCGTGTTTTGGAATTACAGGAATTAAAAATCCAAGTTTCTCAATCTTTCCGGCCGAGCAATGACGCCCAGATGTTTGAATTTCACTCCCATCTCTTGCATGGGACCTAGAAATTCACCCAAGGACACACATGTGATTTTCCAACCAACTTTGGTGCATTGGAGCACGTGCTTGTAGTTCAAATTTGAATTATGCACATTAAATGCGCAGAAACTCAATTAATGTATAAGAAAGGCGAAACGAACACGAAATAATTCCAAAATTTAGCACGATACTTCTATTTGGTCTAATATGCCTGTGTAAAAAAATTAAGGCGGGAGAAGGCAGTGTACGTATGTCGTTTCGCACACGGAGGTGACACGTTCCCTCTTGGAACCACGAGCCTTCTTGAGGGAAGCTCTGGTTTGCAAGAAGCTTACACCAAAGCTTGTCCCAATTCGGCCAAAAAAATTACAGCATCATGTTCGTGCCATCTCATGACACCATGCCAAGTTTCATGATTTTTAGCCATGTTTTGGAATTACAGGAATTAAAAAACCAAGTTTGTCAATCTTTCCGGCCGAGCCACGACGCCCAGATGTTTGAATTTCAGTCCAATCTCTTGCATGGGACCTAGAAATTCACCCAAGGACACACATGCGATTTTTCAAACAACTTTGGTGCACTGGAGCACGTGCTTGTAGTTCAAATTTGAATTATACATATTAAATGCCCAGAAACTCAATTAATGAATAAAAAGGCAAAACGAGCCCAGAATAAATCCAAAATTCAGCACTCTACTTCTATTTGGTCTAATCTGGTTGTGTAAAAAAAATTAAGGCGGGAGAAGGCAGTGTACGTATGTCGTTTCGCACACGGAGATGACACGTTCCCTCTCGGAATCACGAGCCTTCTTGAGGGAAGCTCCGGTTTGCAAGAAGCTTACACCGAAGCTTGTCCCAATTTGGCCAAAGAAATTACCGCAGCATGTTGGTGCCATGTCATGAGACCATGCCATGTTTCATGATTTTCAGGCGTGTTTTGGAATTACATGAATTAAAAATCCAAGTTTCTCAATCTTTCCGGCCGAGCAATGACGTCCAGATGTTTGAATTTCACTCCCATCTCTTGCATGGGACCTAGAAATTCACCCAAGGACACACATGTGATTTTCCAACCAACTTTGGTGCATTGGAGCACGTGCTCGTAGTTCAAATTTGAATTATGCACATTAAATGCGCAGAAACTCAATTAATGTATAAAAAGGCCAAACGAACACGGAATAATTCCAAAATTTAGCTGATACTTCTATTTGGTCTAATATGCTTGTGTAAAAAAATTAAGGCGGAAGAAGGCAGTGTACGTATGTCGTTTCGCACACGGAGGTGACACGTTCCCTCTCGGAAGCAGGAGCCTTCTTGAGGGAAGCACCTGTTTGCAAGAAGCCTACACCAAAATTTGTCCCAATTCGGCCAAAAAACTTACCGCAGCATGTTGGTGCCATGCCATGAGACCATGCCAAGTTTCATGATTTTCAGCCGTGTTTTGGAATTACAGGAATTAAAAAACCAAGTTTGTCAATCTTTCCGGCCGAGCCATGACGCCCAGATGTTTGAATTTCACTCCCAACTCTTGCATGGGACCTAGAAATTCACCCAAGGACTCACATGTGATTTTTCAAACAACTTTCGTGCACCGGAGCACGTGCTTGTAGTTCAAATTTGAATTATGCACATTAAATGCGCAGAAACTCAATTAATGTATAAGAAAGGCGAAACGAACACGGAATAATTCCAAAATTTATCTCGGTACTTTTATTTGGTCTAATCTGGCTGTGTAAAAAAATTAAGGCGGGAGAAGGCAGTGTATGTATGTCGTTTCGCACACGGAGGTGACACGTTCCCTCTTGGAACCACGAGCCTTCTTGAGGGAAGCTCTGGTTTGCAAGAAGCTTACACCAAAGCTTGTCCCAATTCGGCCAAAAAATTACCGCATCATGTTCGTGCCATCTCATGACACCATGCCAAGTTTCATGATTTTTAGCCATGTTTTGGAATTACACGAGTTAAAAAACCAAGTTTTTCAATCTTTCCGGCCGAGCCACGACGCCCAGATGTTTGAATTTCACTCCAATCTCTTGCATGGGACCTAGAAATTCACCCAAAGACACACATGTGATTTTTCAAACAACTTTGGTGCACTGGAGCACGTGCTTGTAGTTCAAATTTGAATTATGCATATTAAATGCCCAGAAACTCAATTAATGAATAAAAAGGCGAATCGAGCCCACAATAATTCCAAAATTCAGCACGGTACTTCTATTTGGTCTAATCTGGCTGTGTAAAAAAAATTAAGGCGGGAGAAGGCAGTGTACGTATGTCGTTTCGCACACGGAGATGACATGTTCCCTCTTGGAATCACGAGCCTTCTTGAGGGAAGCTCCGGTTTGCAAGAAGCTTACACCAAAGCTTGTCCTAATTTGGCCAAAGAAATTACCGCAGCATGTTGGTGCCATGTCATGAGACCATGCCAAGTTTCATGATTTTCAGGCGTGTTTTGGAATTACAGGAATTAAAAATCCAAGTTTCTCAATCTTTACGGCCGAGCAATGACGCCCAGATGTTTGAATTTCACTCCCATCTCTTGCATGGGACCTAGAAATTCACCCAAAGACACACATGTGATTTTCCAACCAACTTTGGTGCATTGGAGCACGTGCTCGTAGTTCAAATTTGAATTATGCACATTAAATGCGCAGAAACTCAATTAATGTATAACAAGGTCAAACGACCACGGAATAATTCCAAAATTTAGCACGATACTTCTATTTGGTCTAATATGCCTGTGTAAAAAAATTAAGGCGGGAGAAGGCAGTGTACGTATGTCGTTTCGCACACGGAGGTGACACGTTCCCTCTCGCAAGCAGGAGCCTTCTTGAGGGAAGCTCCAGTTTGCAAGAAGCCTACACCAAAATTTGTCCCAATTCGGCCAAAAAACTTACCGCAGCATGTTGGTGCCATGTCATGAGACCATGCCAAGTTTCATGATTTTCAGCCGTGTTTTGGAATTACAGGAATTAAAAAACCAAGTTTGTCAATCTATCCGGCCGAGCCACGACGCCCAGATGTTTGAATTTCACTCCCAACTCTTGCATGGGACCTAGAAATTCAACCAAGGACACACATGTGATTTTTCAAACAACTTTCGTGCACTGGAGCACGTGCTTGTAGTTCAAATTTGAATTATGCACATTAAATGCGCAGAAACTCAATTAATGTATAGGAAACGCGAAATGAACACAGAATAATTTCAAAATTTAGCACGATACTTCTATTTGGTCTAATCTGGCTGTATAAAAAATTAAGGCGGGAGAATGCAGTGTACGTATGTCGTTTCGCACACGGAGGTGACACGTTCCCTCTCGGAACCAGCAGCCTTCTGGAGGGAAGCTCCGGTTTGCAAGATGCCTACACCAAAGTGTGTCCCAATTCGGCCAAAAAACATACCGCCGCATGTTGGTGCCATGTCAGGAGACCATGTCAAGTTTCATGATTTTGAGCCGTGTTTTGGAATTACAGGAATTAAAAAACCAAGTTTGTCATTCTTTCCGGCCGAGCCACGACGGCCAGATGTTTGAATTTCAGTCCCAACTCTTGCATGGGACCTAGAAATTCACCCAAGGACACACATGTGATTTTTCAAACAACTTTCGTGCACTGGAGCACATGCTTGTAGTTCAAATTTGAATTATGCACATTAAATACGCAGAAACTCAATTAATGTGTAAGAAAGGCGAAATGAACACGGAATAATTCCAAAATTTAGCACGATACTTCTATTTGGTTTTATCTGGCTGTGTAAAAAATTAAGGTGGGAGAAGGCAGTGTACGTATGTCGTTTCGTACACGGAGGTGACACGTTCCGTCTTGGAACCACGAGCCTTCTTGAGGGAAGCACTGGATTGCAAGAAGCTTACACCAAAGCTTGTCCCAATTCGGCCAAAAAAATTACCGCATCATGTTCGTGCCATCTCATGACACCATGCCAAGTTTCATGATTTTTAACCGTGTTTTGGAATTAGAGGAATTAAAAAACCAAGTTTCTCAATCTTTCCGGCCGAGCCACGACGCCAGATGTTTAAATTTCACTCCAATCTCTTGCATGGGACCTAGAAATTCACCCAAGGACACACATGTGATTTTTCAAACAACTTTGGTGCACTGGAGCACGTGGTTGTAGTTCAAATTTGAATTATGCACATTAAATGCCCAGAAACTCAATTAATGTATAAAAAGGCGAAACGAGCCCAGAATAATTCCAAAATTTAGCACGGTACTTCTATTTGGTCTAATCTGGCTGCGTAAAAAATTAAGGCGGGAGAAGGCAGTGTACGTATGTCGTTTCGCACACGGAGGTCACACGTTCCCTCTCGGAACCACGAGCCTTCTTGAGGGAAGCTCCGGTTTGCAAGAACCTTACACCAAAGCTTGTCCCAATTCGGCCAAAGAAATTACCGCAACAGGTTGGTGCCATGTAATGAGACCATGCCAAGTTTCTTTATTTTCAGGCGTGTTTTGGAGTTACAGGAATTAAAAAACCAAGTTTCTCAATCTTTCCAGCCGAGCCACGATGCCCAGATGTTTGAATTTCAGTCCCATCTCTTGCATGGGACCTAGAAATTCACCCAAGCACACACATGTGATTTTTCAAACAACTTTGGTGCACTAGAGCACGTGCTTGCAGTTCAAATTTGAATTATACACATTAAATGTGCAGAAACTCAATTAATGTATAAAAAAGGCCAAACGAACACGGGATAATTCCAAAATTTAGCACGATGCTTCTATTTGGTCTAATCTGCATGTGTAAAGAAATTTAGGCAGGAGCAGGCAGTGTACGTATGTCGTTTCGCACACGGAAGTGACACGTTCCCTCTCGGAACCAGGAGCATTCTTCAGGGATGCTCCGGTTTGCAAGAAGCCTACACCAAAGCTTGTCCCAATTCGGCCAAAAAAATTACCGTAGCATGTTGGTGCTATGTCATGAGACCATGCCTAGTTTCATGATTTTCAGCCGTGTTTTGGAATTACGGGAATTAAGAAACCAAGTTTCTCAATCTTTCCGACAGAGCCACGACGCCCAGATGTTTGAATTTCATTCCCGTCTCTTGCATTGGACCTAGAAATTCACCCAAGGACACACATGTGATTTTCCAACCAACTTTGGTGCATTGGAGCACGTGCTCGTAGTTCAAATTTGAATTATGCACATTAAATGCGCAGAAACTCAATTAATGTATAAAAAGGCCAAACGAACACGGAATAATTCCAAAATTTAGCTGATACTTCTATTTGGTCTAATATGCTTGTGTAAAAAAATTAAGGCGGGAGAAGGCAGTGTACGTATGTCGTTTCGCACACGGAGGTGACACGTTCCCTCTCGGAAGCAGGAGCCTTCTTGAGGGAAGCACCTGTTTGCAAGAAGCCTACACCAAAATTTGTCCCAATTCGGCCAAAAAACTTACCGCAGCATGTTGGTGCCATGCCATGAGACCATGCCAAGTTTCATGATTTTCAGCCGTGTTTTGGAATTACAGGAATTAAAAAACCAAGTTTGTCAATCTTTCCGGCCGAGCCACGACGCCCAGATGTTTGAATTTCACTCCCAACTCTTGCATGGGACCTAGAAATTCACCCAAGGACTCACATGTGATTTTTCAAACAACTTTCGTGCACTGGAGCACGTGCTTGTAGTTCAAATTTGAATTATGCACATTAAATGCGCAGAAACTCAATTAATGTATAAGAAAGGCGAAACGAACACGGAATAATTCCAAAATTTAGCTCGGTACTTTTATTTGGTCTAATCTGGCTGTGTAAAAAAATTAAGGCGGGAGAAGGCAGTGTACGTATGTCGTTTCGCACACGGAGGTGACACGTTCCCTCTTGGAACCACGAGCCTTCTTGAGGGAAGCTCTGGTTTGCAAGAAGCTTACACTAAAGCTTGTCCCAATTCGGCCAAAAAATTACCGCATCATGTTCGTGCCATCTCATGACACCATGCCAAGTTTCATGATTTTTAGCCATGTTTTGGAATTACACGAATTAAAAAACCAAGTTTCTCAATCTTTCCGGCCGAGCCACGACGCCCAGATGTTTGAATTTCACTCCAATCTCTTGCATGGGACCTAGAAATTCACCCAAGGACACACATGCGATTTTTCAAACAACTTTGGTGCACTGGAGCACGTGCTTGTAGTTCAAATTTGAATTATGCATATTAAATACCCAGAAACTCAATTAATGAACAAAAAGGCGAAACGAGCCCACAATAATTCCAAAATTCAGCACGGTACTTCTATTTGGTCTAATCTGGCTGTGTAAAAAAAATTAAGGCGGGAGAAGGCAGTGTACGTATGTCTTTTCGCACACGGAGATGACATGTTCCCTCTTGGAATCACGAGCCTTCTTGAGGAAAGCTCCGGTTTGCAAGAAGCTTACACCAAAGCTTGTCCCAATTTGGCCAAAGAAATTACCGCAGCATGTTGGTGCCATGTCATGAGACCATGCCAAGTTTCATGATTTCCGGCGTGTTTTGGAATTACAGGAATTAAAAATCCAAGTTTCTCAATCTTTACGGCCGAGCAATGACGCCCAGATGTTTGAATTTCACTCCCATCTCTTGCATGGGACCTAGAAATTCACCCAAGGACACACATGTGATTTTCCAACCAACTTTGGTGCATTGGAGCACGTGCTTGTAGTTCAAATTTGAATTATGCACATTAAATGCGCAGAAACTCAATTAATGTATAACAAGGTCAAACGACCACGGAATAATTCCAAAATTTAGCACGATACTTCTATTTGGTCTAATATGCCTGTGTAAAAAAATTAAGGCGGGAGAAGGCAGTGTACGTATGTCGTTTCGCACACGGAGGTGACACGTTCCCTCTCGGAAGCAGGAGCCTTCTTGAGGGAAGCACCTGTTTGCAAGAAGCCTACACCAAAATTTGTCCCAATTCGGCCAAAAAACTTACCGCAGCATGTTGGTGCCATGCCATGAGACCATGCCAAGTTTCATGATTTTCAGCCGTGTTTTGGAATTACAGGAATTAAAAAACCAAGTTTGTCAATCTTTCCGGCCGAGCCACGACGCCCAGATGTTTGAATTTCACTCCCAACTCTTGCATGGGACCTAGAAATTCACCCAAGGACTCACATGTGATTTTTCAAACAACTTTCGTGCACTGGAGCACGTGCTTGTAGTTCAAATTTGAATTATGCACATTAAATGCGCAGAAACTCAATTAATGTATAAGAAAGGCGAAACGAACACGGAATAATTCCAAAATTTAGCTCGGTACTTTTATTTGGTCTAATCTGGCTGTGTAAAAAAATTAAGGCGGGAGAAGGCAGTGTACGTATGTCGTTTCGCACACGGAGGTGACACGTTCCCTCTTGGAACCACGAGCCTTCTTGAGGGAAGCTCTGGTTTGCAAGAAGCTTACACCAAAGCTTGTCCCAATTCGGCCAAAAAATTACCGCATCATGTTCGTGCCATCTCATGACACCATGCCAAGTTTCATGATTTTTAGCCATGTTTTGGAATTACACGAATTAAAAAACCAAGTTTCTCAATCTTTCCGGCCGAGCCACGACGCCCAGATGTTTGAATTTCACTCCAATCTCTTGCATGGGACCTAGAAATTCACCCAAGGACACACATGCGATTTTTCAAACAACTTTGGTGCACTGGAGCACGTGCTTGTAGTTCAAATTTGAATTATGCATATTAAATGCCCAGAAACTCAATTAATGAACAAAAAGGCGAAACGAGCCCACAATAATTCCAAAATTCAGCACGGTACTTCTATTTGGTCTAATCTGGCTGTGTAAAAAAAATTAAGGCGGGAGAAGGCAGTGTACGTATGTCGTTTCGCACACGTAGATGACATGTTCCCTCTTGGAATCACGAGCCTTCTTGAGGAAAGCTCCGGTTTGCAAGAAGCTTACACCAAAGCTTGTCCCAATTTGGCCAAAGAAATTACCGCAGCATGTTGGTGCCATGTCATGAGACCATGCCAAGTTTCATGATTTTCAAGCGTGTTTTGGAATTACAGGAATTAAAAATCCAAGTTTCTCAATCTTTACGGCCGAGCAATGACGCCCAGATGTTTGAATTTCACTCCCATCTCTTGCATGGGACCTAGAAATTCACCCAAGGACACACATGTGATTTTCCAACCAACTTTGGTGCATTGGAGCACGTGCTTGTAGTTCAAATTTGAATTATGCACATTAAATGCGCAGAAACTCAATTAATGTATAACAAGGTCAAACGACCACGGAATAATTCCAAAATTTAGCACGATACTTCTATTTGGTCTAATATGCCTGTGTAAAAAAATTAAGGCGGGAGAAGGCAGTGTACGTATGTCGTTTCGCACACGGAGGTGACACGTTCCCTCTCGGAAGCAGGAGCCTTCTTGAGGGAAGCTCCAGTTTGCAAGAAGCCTACACCAAAATTTGTCCCAATTCGGCCAAAAAACTTACCGCAGCATGTTGGTGCCATGTCATGAGACCATGCCAAGTTTCATGATTTTCAGCCGTGTTTTGGAATTACAGGAATTAAAAAACCAAGTTTGTCAATCTATCCGGCCGAGCCACGACGCCCAGATGTTTGAATTTCACTCCCAACTCTTGCATGGGACCTAGAAATTCACCCAAGGACACACATGTGATTTTTCAAACAACTTTCGTGCACTGGAGCACGTGCTTGTAGTTCAAATTTGAATTATGCACAGTAAATGCGCAGAAACTCAATTAATGTATAGGAAACGCGAAATGAACACGGAATAATTTCAAAATTTAGCACGATACTTCTATTTGGTCTAATCTGGCTGTATAAAAAATTAAGGCGGGAGAATGCAGTGTACGTATGTCGTTTCGCACACGGAGGTGACACGTTCCCTCTCGGAACCAGCAGCCTTCTGGAGGGAAGCTCCGGTTTGCAAGATGCCTACACCAAAGTGTGTCCCAATTCGGCCAAAAAACATACCGCAACATGTTGGTGCCATGTCATGAGACGATGTCAAGTTTCATGATTTTGAGCCGTGTTTTGGAATTACAGGAATTAAAAAACCAAGTTTGTCAATCTTTCCGGCCGAGCCACGACGGCCAGATGTTTGAATTTCAGTCCCAACTCTTGCATGGGACCTAGAAATTCACCCAAGGACACACATGTGATTTTTCAAACAACTTTCGTGCACTGGAGCACATGCTTGTAGTTCAAATTTGAATTATGCACATTAAATACGCAGAAACTCAATTAATGTGTAAGAAAGGCGAAATGAACACGGAATAATTCCAAAATTTAGCACGATACTTCTATTTGGTCTAATCTGGCTGTGTAAAAAATTAAGGTGGGAGAAGGCAGTGTACGTATGTCGTTTCGTACACGGAGGTGACACGTTCCGTCTTGGAACCACGAGCCTTCTTGAGGGAAGCACTGGTTTGCAAGAAGCTTACACCAAAGCTTGTCCCAATTCGGCCAAAAAAATTACCGCATCATGTTCGTGCCATCTCATGACACCATGCCAAGTTTCATGATTTTTAGCCGTGTTTTGGAATTAGAGGAATTAAAAAATCAAGTTTCTCAATCTTTCCGGCCGAGCCACGACGCCAGATGTTTAAATTTCACTCCAATCTCTTGCATGGGACCTAGAAATTCACCCAAGGACACACATGTGATTTTTCAAACAACTTTGGTGCACTGGAGCACGTGCTTGTAGTTCAAATTTGAATTATGCACATTAAATGCCCAGAAACTCAATTAATGTATAAAAAGGCGAAACGAGCCCAGAATAATTCCAAAATTTAGCACGGTACTTCTATTTGGTCTAATCTGGCTGCGTAAAAAAATTAAGGCGGGAGAAGGCAGTGTACGTATGTCGTTTCGCACATGGAGGTCACACGTTCCCTCTCAGAACCACGAGCCTTCTTGAGGGAAGCTCCGGTTTGCAAGAACCTTACACCAAAGCTTGTCCCAATTCGGCCAAAGAAATTACCGCAACATGTTGGTGCCATGTAATGAGACCATGCCAAGTTTCATGATTTTCAGGCGTGTTTTGGAGTTACAGGAATTAAAAAACCAAGTTTCTCAATCTTTCCAGCCGAGCCACGATGCCCAGATGTTTGAATTTCAGTCCCATCTCTTGCATGGGACCTAGAAATTCACCCAACGACACACATGTGATTTTTCAAACAACTTTGGTGCACTAGAGCATGTGCTTGCAGTTCAAATTTGAATTATACACATTAAATATGCAGAAACTCAATTAATGTATAAAAAAGGCCAAACGAACACGGGATAATTCCAAAATTTAGCACGATGCTTCTATTTGGTCTAATCTACATGTGTAAAGAAATTTAGGCAAGAGAAGGCAGTGTACGTATGTCGTTTCGCACACGGAAGTGACACGTTCCCTCTCGGAACCAGGAGCATTCTTGAGGGATGCTCCGGTTTGCAAGAAGCCTACACCAAAGCTTGTCCCAATTCGGCCAAAAAAATTACCGTAGCATGTTGGTGCTATGTCATGAGACCATGCCTAGTTTCATGATTTTCAGCCGTGTTTTGGAATTACGGGAATTAAGAAACCAAGTTTCTCAATCTTTCCGACCGAGCCACGATGCCCAGATGTTTGAATTTCACTCCCGTCTCTTGCATGGGACCTAGAAATTCACCCAAGGACACACATGTGATTTTTCAACCAACTTTGGTGCACTGGAGCACGTGCTTGTAGTTCAAATTTGAATTATGCACATTAAATGTGCAGAAACTCAATTAATGTATAAAAAAGGCCAAACGAACACGGAATAATTCCAAAATTTAGCACGATACTTCTATTTGGTCTAATCTGCCTGTGTAAAAAAATTAAGGAGGGAGAAGGCAGTGTACGTATGTCGTTTCGCACACGGAGGTGACACGTTCCCTCTCGGAACCAGTAGCCTTCTTGAGGGAAGCTCCGTTTTGCAAGAAGCCACACCAAAGTTTGTCCCAATTCGGCCAAAAAACTTACCGCGGCATGTTGGTGCCATGTCATGAGACCGTGCCAAGTTTCATGATTTTCAGCCATGTTTTGGAATTACAAGAATTAAAAAACCAAGTTTGTCAATCTTTCCGGCCGAGCCACGACGCCCAGATGTTTGAATTTCACTCCCAACTCTTGCATGGGACCTAGAAATTCACCCAAGGACACACATCTGATTTTTCAAACAACTTTGGTGCACTTGAGCACGTGCCTGTACTTCCAATTTGAATTATGCACATTAAATGCGCAGAAACTCAATTAATGCATAAGAAAGGCGAAACGAACACGGAATAATTCCAAAATTTAGCACGATACTTCTATTTGGTCTAATCTGGCTGTGTAAAAAAATTAAGGCGGCAGAAGGCAGTGTACGTATGTCGTTTCGCACACGGAGGTGACACGTTCCCTCTTGGAACCACGAGCCTTCTTGAGGGAAGCTCTGGTTTGCAAGAAGCTTACACCAAAGCTTGTCCCAATTCGGCCAAAAAAATTACCGCATCATGTTCGTGCCATCTCATGACACCATGCCAAGTTTCATGATTTTTAGCCGTGTTTTGGAATTACAGGAATTAAAAAACCAAGTTTCTCAATTTTTCCGGACGAGCCACGATGCCCAGATGTTTGAATTTCACTCCAATCTCTTGCATGGGACCTAGAAATTCACCCAAGGACACACATGTGATTTTCAAACAACTTCTGTGCACTGGAGCGCGTGCTTGTAGATCAAATTTGAATTATGCACATTAAATGCGCAGAAACTCAATTAATGTATAAAAAGGCGAAACGAGCCCGGAATAATTCCAAAATTTAGCACGGTACTTCTATTTGGTGGTGACACGTTCCCTCTCGGAACCACGAGCCTCTTGAGGGAAGCTCCAGTTTGCAATAAGCTTACACCAAAGCTTGTCTCAATTTGGCCAAAGAAATTACCGCAGCATGATGGTGCCATGTGATGAGACCATGCCAAGTTTCATGATTTTCAGGCGTGTTTTGGAATTACAGGAATTAAAAAACAAAGTTTCTCAATATTTTCGGCCGAGCAACGATGCCCAGATGTTTGAATTTCACTCCCATCTCTTGCATGGAACCTTGAAATTCACCCAAGGACACCCATGTGATTTTTCGACCAACTTTGGTGCATTGGAGCACGTGCTTGTAGTTGAAGTTTGAATTATGCACATTAAATGCGTAGAAACTCAATTAATGTATAAAAAAGACCAAACGAACACGGAATAATTCCAAAATTTAGCACAATACTTCTATTTGGTCTAATCTGCCTGTGTAAAAAAATTAAGGCGGGAGAAGCCAGTGTACGTATGTCGTTTCGCACACGGAGGTGACACGTTCCCTCTCGGAACCAGGAGCCTTCTTGAGGTAAGCTCCGGTTTGCAAGAAGCCTACACCAAACTTTGTACCACTTCGGCCAAAAAACTTACCGCAGCATGTTGGTGCCATGTCATGCGACCATGCCAAGTTTCATGATTTCCAGCCGTGTTTTGGAATTACAGGAATTAAAAAACCAAGTGTGTCAATCTTTCAGCCGAGCCACGACGCCCAGATGTGTGAATTTCAGTCCCAACTCTTGCATGGGACCTAGAAATTCACCCAAGGACACACATGTGATTTTTCAAACAACTTTGGTGCACTGGAGCACGTGCTTCTAGTTCAAATTTGAATTATGCACATTAAATGCGCAGAAAATCAATTAATGCATAAGAAAGGCGAAACGTACACGAAATAATTCCAAAATTTAGCACGGTACTTTTATTTGGTCTCTTCTGGCTGTGTAAAAAAATTAAGGTGGGAGAAGGCAGTGTATGTATGTCGTTTCGCACACGGAGGTGACACGTTCCCTCTTGGAACCACGAGCCTTCTTGTGGGAAGCTCTGGTTTGCAAAAAGCTTACACCAAAGCTTGTCCCAATTCGGCCAAAAAATTACCGCATCATGTTCGTGCCATCTCATGACACCATACCAAGTTTCATGATTTTTAGCCGTGTTTTGGAATTACAGGAATTGAAAAACCAAGTTTCTCAATCTTTCCGGCCGAGCCACAACGCCCACATGTTTGAATTTCACTCCAATCCCTTGCATGGGACCTAGAAATTCACCCAAGGACACACATGTGATTTTTCAAACAACTTTGGTGCACTGGAGCACGTGCTTGTAGTTCAAACTCTAATTATGCACATTAAATGCCCAGAAACTCAATTAATGTATAAAAAGGCGAAACGAGCCCGGAATAATTCCAAAATTCAGCACGGTACTTCTATTTGGTCTAATCTGCATGTGTAAAGAAATTAAGGCGGGAGAAGGTAGTGTACGTATGTCGTTTCGCACACGGAGGTGACACGTTCCCTCTCGGAATCAGGAGCCTTGTTGAGGGATGCTCCGGTTTGCAAGAAGCCTACACCAAAGCTTGTCCCAATTCGGCCAAAAAATTTACCGCAACATGTTGGTGCTATGTCATGAGACGATGCCAAGTTTCATGATTTTTAGTCATGTTTTGGAATTACAGGAATTAAAAAACCAAGTTTCTCTATCTTTCCGGCCGAGCCACGACGCCCAGATGTTTGAATTTCACTCCCATCTCTTGCATGGGACCTAGAAATTCACCCAAGGACACACATGTGATTTTTCAACCAACTTTGTTGCACTGGAGCACGTGCTTGTAGTTCAAATTTGAATTATGCACATTAAATGCGCAAAAACTCAATTAATGTATAAAAAAGGCCAAACGAGCACGGAATAATTCCAAAATTTAGCACGATACTTCCATTTGGTCTATTCCGGCTGTGTAAAAAAATTAAGGCCGGAGTAGGCAGTGTACGTATGTCGTTTCGCACACGGAGGTGACACGTTCCCTCTCGAAACCATGAGCCTTCTTGAGGGAAGCTCTGTTTTGCAATAAGCCTACACCAAAGTTTGTCCCAATTCGGCCAAAAAACTTACCGCAGCATGTTGGTGCCATGTCATGAGACCATGCCAAGTTTCATGATTTTCAGCCGTGTTTTGGAATTACAGGAATTAAAAAACCAAATTTGTCCATCTTTCCGGCCGAGGCATGACGCCCAGATGTTTGAATTTCACTCCCAACTCTTGCATGGGATCTAGAAATTCACCCAAGGACACACCTGTGATTTTTTAAACAACTTTGGTGCACTGTAGCACGTGCTTGTAGTTCAAATTTGGATTATGCACATTAAATGCGCAGAAACTCAATTAATGTATAAGAAAGGCGAAACAAACACGGAATAATTCCGAAATTTAGCACGGTACTTATATTTGGTCTAATCTGGCTGTGTAAAAAAATTAAGGCGGGACAAGGCAGTGTACGTATGTCGTTTCACACACGGAGGTGACAGGTTCCCTCTTGGAAACACGAGCCTTCTTGAGGGAAGCTCTGGATTGCAAGAAGCTTACACCAAAGCTTGTCCCAATTCGGCCAAAAAAATTACCGCATCATGTTCGTGCCATCTCATGACACCATGCCAAGTTTCATGATTTTTAGCCGTGTTTTGGAATTACAGGAATTAAAAAACCAAGTTTCTCAATCTTTACGGCCGAGCCACGATGCCCACATGTTTGAATTTCACTCCAATCTCTTGCATGGGACCTAGAAATTCACCCAAGGATACACATGTGATTTTTCAAACAACTTTGGTGCACTGGAGCACGTGCTTGTAGTTCAAATTTGAATTATGCACATTAAATGCCCAGAAACTCAATTAATGTATAAAAAGTCGAAATGAGCCCGGAATAATTCCAAAATTCAGCACGGTACTTCTATTTGGTCTAGTCTGGCTGTGTAAAAAAATTAAGGCGGGAGAAGGCAGTGTATGTTTGTCGTTTCGCACACGGAGGTTACACGTTCCCTCTTGGAACCACGAGCCTTCTTGAGGGAAGCTCTGGTTTGCAAGAAGCTTACACCAAAGCTTGTCCCAATTTGGCCAAAAAATTACCGCATCATGTTCGTGCCATCTCATGACACCATGCCAAGTTTCATGATTTTCAGCCCTGTTTTGAAATTACAGGAATTAAAAAAACCAAGTTTCTCAATCTTTCCGGCCGAGCCACGACGCCCAGATGTTTGAATTTCACTCCAATCTCTTGCATGGGACCTAGAATTCAACCAAGGACGCACATGTGATTTTTCAAACAACTTTGGTGCATTGGAGCACGTGCTTGTAGTTCAAATTTGAATTATGCACATTAAATGCCCAGAAACTCAATTAATGTATAAAAAGGCGAAACGAGCCCGGAATAATTCCAAAATTTAGCACGGTACTTCTATTTGGTCCAATCTGGTTGCGTAAAAAAATTAAGGCAGGAGAAAGCAGTGTACGTATGTCGTTCGCACACGGAGGGTACACGTTCCCTCTCAGAACCACGAGCCTTCCTGAGGGAAGCTCTGGTTTGCAAGAAGCTTACACCAAAGCTTGTCCCAATTTGGCCAAAGAAATTACCCCAGCATCTTGGTGCCATGTCATGAGACCATGCCAAGTTTCATGATTTTCAGGCGTGTTTTGGAATTAAAGGAATTAAAAAACCAAGTTTCTCAATCTTTCCGGCCGAGCCACGACGCCCAGATGTTTGAATTTCACTCCCATCATGGGACCTAAAAATTCACCCAAGGACACACATGTGATTTTTCAAACAACTTTGGTGCACTAGAGCACGTGCTTGTAGTTCAAATTTGAATTATACACATTAAATGCACAGAAACTCATTTAATGTATAAAAGAGGCCAAACGAACACGGAATAATTCCAAAATTTAGCACGATACTTCTATTTGGTCTAATCTGCCTGTGTAAAGAAATTAAGGCGGGAGAAGGTAGTGTACGTATGTCGTTTCGCACACGGAGGTGACATGTTCCCTCTCAGAACCAGGAGCCTTCTTGAGGGATGCTCCGGTTTGCAAGAAGCCTACACCAAAGCTTGTCCCAATTCGGCCAAAAAATTTACCGCAGCATGTTGGTGCTATGTCATGAGACCATGCCAAGTTTTATGATTTTCAGCCGTGTTTTGGAATTACAGGAATTAAAAACCAAGTTTCTCAATCTTTCCGGCCGAGCCACGACGCCCAGATGTTTGAATTTCAGTCCCAACTCTTGCATGGGACCTAGAAATTCACCCAAGGACACATGTGATTTTTCAACCAACTTTGGTGCACTGGAGCACGTGCTTGTAGTTCAAATTTGAATTATGCACATTAAATGCGCAGAAACTCAATTAACGTATAAAAAGGCCAATCGAACACGGAATAATTCCAAAATATAGCACGATACTTCTATTTGGTCTAATCTGCCTGTGTAAAAAAATAAAGGCGGGAGAAGGCAGTGTATGTATGTCGTTTCGCACACAGAGGTGACACGTTCCCTCTCGGAACCAGGAGCCTTCTTGAGGGAAGCTCCGGTTTGCAAGAAGCCTACACCAAAGTTTGTCCCAATTCGGCCCAAAAACTTACCGCAGCATGTTGGTGCCATGTCATGAGACCATGCCAAGTTTCATGATTTTCAGCCGTGTTTTGGAATTACAGGAATTAAATAACCAAGTTTGTCAATCTTTCCAGCCGAGCCATGACGCCCAGATGTTTGAATTTCACTCCCAACTCTTGCATGGGACCTAGAAATTCACCCAAGGACACACATGTGATTTTTCAAACAACTTTGGTGCACTGGAGCACGTGCTTGTAGTTCAAATTTGAATTATGCACATTAAATGCGCAGAAACTGAGTTAATGTATAAGAAAGGCGAAACGAACACGGAATAATTCCAAAATTTAGCACGATACTTCCATTTGGTCTAATCCGGCTGTGTAAAAAAATTAAGGCCGGAGAAGGCAGTGTACGTATGTCGTTTCGCACACGGAGGTGACACGTTCCCTCTCGGAACCAGGAGCCTTCTTGCGGGAAGCTCCAGTTTGCAAGAAGCCTACACCAAAGCTTGTCCCAATTCGGCCAAAAAAATTACCGCAGCATGTTGGTGCCATGTCATGAGGCCATGCCAAGTTTCATGATTTTTAGCCGTGTTTTGGAATTACAGGAATTAAAAAAGCAAGTTTCTCAATCTTTCCGGCCGAGCCACGACGCCCAGATGTTTGAATTTCACTCCCATCTCTTTCATGGGACCTAGAAATTCACCCAAGGACACACATGTGATTTTTCAAACAACTTTGCTGCAATGGAGCACATGCTTGTAGTTCAAATTTGAATTATGCACACTAAATACCCAGAAACTCAATTAATGTATAAAAAAGGCCAAACGAACACGGAATAATTCCAAAATTTAGCACGATACTTCTATTTGGTGTAATCTGTCTGTGTAAAAAAATTAAGGCGGGAGAAGGCAGTGTACGTATGTCGTTTTGCACACGAAGGTGACACGTTCCCTCTGGGAACCAGGAGCCTTGTTGAGGGAAGCTGGTTTGCAAGAAGCTTACGCCAAAGCTTGTCCCAATTCGGCCAAAAAAATTACTACAGCATGTTGGTGCCATGTCATGACACCATGCCAAGTTTCATGATTTTCAGCCATGTTTTGGATTTATAGGAATTAAAAAACCAAGTTTCTCAATCATTCCGGTCGAGCCACGACAACCAGATGTTTGAATTTTATTCCCATTTCTTGCATGGGACCTATAAATTCACCCAAAGACACACATGTGATTTTTCAGCAAAGTTTGGTGCATTGGAGCATGTGCTTGTAGTTCAAATTTGAATTATGCACATTAAATGCCGAGAAACTCAATTAATGTATAAAAAATGCCAAACGAACCCAGAATAATTCCAAATTTAAACACGACACTCATGTACTAGTTGCATGTTCACTGTACATAAATGTTCTAGCAATTCAAACACCATCCTTTCCTTCCGTAACACCATTTTGTCTTTCAAAACATAATGAAAAAATCAGGTATACCACAAACAGTTTACTAGAAAGAATCGTGTGGGATGCGATATAAAATATCTTGGCGCACCGTCTTGTCTAGCTTACGCAGGAAGCTTCATCGTCTACAGTCCATCGCTCTCGCTTGAACCACACTTGCGCGCCAGTTTCTCGCGACACCGAGTGAAATTTTTTGGCCACCGCGGAAATATCTATCTCCCCGCCCCCTCCCTCCTACCAAAAGCCACATTTCCACTGTTCCTCCTTGCTTTCCAAGTTCAAACCTTCACTGCTGCTTATTGGCAGCTCAGCCTCCTCGCTGGCGACCCTTCTTATTGCAGTGCCGCCTCCTTGCCGGCTACCCTTCTTCTTGCAGTGCCGCCTCCTCACCGGCGACCCTTCTTCTTGTAGCGCCACCTCCTCGCCGGCGACCCTTCTTCTTGTTGCGCGCTTCCTCACCGTCGACCCTTCTTCTTGCTGCGCGGCCTCGTCGATATGCTCAGGTAATCCACACCCCACCCACACCATCCTCCTCCTTTCCCTTCCCACATGCCCCGACTGGCAGAGCGACACCTTCCACCGAAATCACTGCCCCCCTCCTCCAATTAAGCGTCGCCCACAGCCATTTTACACGCAGTATAATGTGGAGCTGAGTAGCATGCGACCGCACACGCGAACGAGGTCGCTATGGCTAACATGCGTGTCGACCGCCAGATCTTGGAGGAGCACCTCGTCTTCGAGGCCACCGTCGACACCGCCGTGCGGCTGTCTACATTAAAATACAGTTCGTGATGTTTTCTCGAGGCCACCGCCACTGCCTTCTAGTGATTTGTCCTCTGTAATGTTAATATGCAATGTGATGTTCAGTTAACAGTTTGGTCCTCTGATATGTAATGTCCAGTTAACACTTTGGTCCAACAATTGCTATATTTCGTAGTACTATTCTCAAGCATTCTTTGTTTTGTTAATTGTCTTATCTTCTAGTACATGTTTCTATTATGCAATGTCGTGCTCAGTTAACTATTTTGGTTCATTTGGTCTGTTGTCCATTTAACTGTTTGGTTCAGTTCTGCAATTTGATTTTCATTTGCTGTGGGTACAATTTTGTATTGTTATGCACGTGACACCAATCGAATTTGGCTGTACTCAATACATATTCTACTGATAGTATGGCAACTCTCAGTTAACCTGATCAAGATCTTCCTTATGTGTGTTGCAGGGAAACAATAGGAGACACTGCGGTTTACCATCGAGGATTGTTCAAGCAGGGTCCTTTGGCTAATAGCACATTATTGTGCAGTTGCAGGAATCATTCTTATATTTAGGTTTCTTACAATTTGGTCTTGCACATGTAGGTCCTGCTGTCAGAGGCTTCGACCCACTGTTTGACCCATTTTGCATATGGGGAAATGAGATGTCCATGAATATCAGTCAAGTCATGAAACCCAGAAAGATTGTTAGGATGAAGAAACTTGCGACGAATAATAGCAAGATCTTTTTTTGCACAATGAAGAAGACATTAGTCAACTATAGGATGGTACCAACTCTTTTACCTTGTTTTTACCCCTTGTGCCATTTCAAAATTTACAACAGCGATTTATGCATAGCTTTGTTTTCAGTACTTTTCAAAGCAGTTCATCGATGATTACCTCTCAAACCACCTGCATGGTCAAGAGGTGAGGAAGGTATTCATTCAACACCCACGGTACAATATTAAAGTCTTGCTGAACAGGACGAAGGTTGGGCGGGCAATTATCCATAGCCACTGGCCTAAAGTTGCAAGGACATTCAACATCACTGAAGGCTCAATATTTGCCTTCCGCTTCTGCAGTTTCCTAGATGAGATTCATCTGTCTATTTACTGTGTATGATGCTACTTTCCAAAGGTTTTTGATGCTACATGTGAAACTTGGTGCTGTTGTGTAATGGCGTAACTGAGTGCCAATCTGATGTAATTCGATTATGAAATCCTGGTTGCTTTTATACGGATATGAAATATCTGGCGTGTTTTATAAGAAATATCAATTTGATTAGTACATGGATTATCAATAATAGGCTAATTACCCTGCTTATTGGGGTTTTCTATTGCAAACGGTTACTCAGACAGCACCGTGGGCGATGAACTCAAACAACCCGCGCGGTTTCCAGAAAGTAGGCGTGTTCGATCAACTAACAATCACACACGGCTTCCGACAGCGAACTGTTTGCGTTAGGCCACCTTGCACAAACGTTTCCACAAGAACTGTGTGGGATGTACATACCTACGGAAATGATTTTCTGGGATTCACCGTGTGGGATGTACATACCTACGAAAATGATTTCTGGATTCACCATGTGGGATGTACATACCTACGGAAATGATTTCTGGGATTCACCGTGTGGGATGTACATACCTACGGAAATGATTTCTGGGATTCACCGTGTGGGATGTACATACCTACAAAAATGATTGGGTTTCCATGCCTCGCCCGATCGCACACGGCCCCAGCCTGGGTCCCACGAGGGCCTATCCCCGATGATTTCTGGGTCGTGTGGGAAGGACCCCCCTATCGCCCACACTCACTTGGCGACGGTTCCAAATGCCGTCGCGGAAAGGGGTTTTAAACCGTTTGTTTAGGACATCGTTGTACCAGTGTATTACACCAATATAAATTTAGAATGAGTTCACAACAGTACCTAAGTGGTTATTTGCTTTATTATACTAACAGAGCTTACGAGTTTTCTGTTGAGTTTTGTGTTGTGAAGTTTTCAAGTTTTGGGTGAAGTTTCGATGGACTATGGAATAAGGTGTGATGCCCCTGATTCGACCGTACACTAATCATACGCGCAAATGTGTACGATCAAGATCAGGGACTCATGGGAAGATATCACAACACAACTCTAGACACAAATAAAATAATACAAGCTTCATATTACAAGTCAGGGGCCTCGAGGGCTCGAATACAAACTCGATACACAAGAGTCAGCGGAAGCAACAATATCTAAGCACAGACATAAGTTAAACAAGTTTTGCCTTGAGAAGGCTAGCACAAACATCAACGATCGAAGAGGCAAGGCCTCCTGCCTGGGACCTCCTAACTACTCCTGGTTGTCGGCGGTCTCCACGTAGTAGTAGACATCCTCCGGGTAGTAGTAGCCATCGGCGGTGGCATCTGGCTCCTTGGATCCACCATCTGGTTGCAACAACCGGAAAGAAGAAAGAAGGGGGGAAGGGGTAGCAAAGCAACCGTGAGTACTCATCCAAAGTACTCGCAAGCATCAGATCTATACTAAGTATGCATTGGTATCAAACGGAAGGGATGTATCTGTGGACTGAACTGCAGAATGCGAGAATAGAGGGGAAGGCCTAGCCAATCGAAGACTAGCATCTTCAAGCAGCTCCAATCATCTTGCAGCACGTAGAAGAGTAAAGAATAGCTATTTATATTTAACAAACATGTTGTAACATTAATGCCCAGAGATCCTTCATCGACTCCCTGCGAGAAAGCAATCCCGGGGCCACATATCTCAAGTATCCATTTCTAGTTGTAATAGATCAGGATATAAGTCTGAATGTCCGTTACCGTGGACACGGCTATTAATAGATAATCTTCCGTGCAGGGGTGCACCACGTTTTCCAACACTCTTGATTACTCTGGCCGGACACACTTTTCTGGGTCAATGTCCGGCCTCGGAGGATCAACACGTCGTAGCCCTACCTAGGCTCAGCAGAGAGGTCCCCTCCGGTCTACATCCTAAGCACTCCGGGGTCTGGGCCCATCGCTCGTTGCACTTTGGGTCATTGCGAGTAGGGCGGACCAGGCACCACCTCTGGGGTGCCGGCCTAGCCGTGCCGCAAATGCTGAGCTGGACGTGTTACAAAGTTTCGGCTGATACTACATCGTCGAGGCCCATAACTATTCCCGTGTGGTGGTTAGTGCGTAAAGGCCAAAGGCCAACTCAGAACAAATACCCAAACCATAGTGTATTATTAGCTTGCGGAGACGAGCAAGGACTCATGATCGATGTGACCCTGTCGCCCCGTCTCATGGATTTACGGCAAGGGCCCAGAATGCCTGGCCGTGCCACGTAATTATCTTGCGGGTGCTCTCCGGGCCCGCCCGACTTTCACAAAGGTCTCTAGTAAATTCAAGGTAACCGTGTGCCCAACATCAAGGGGAAAACCCGAGGAATCACCCTCGGTGGATTCCACTCGATGTAATCGTCAAGGTAAGCGTAAGAGGAACCACCCTCGAGGTTCACACTTGAGGGGTTGCACGACAGAGTCGTATCGGGAGTGGTAAAGGAGGAATCACTCTCGATGACCATGGCCAAATAGCTACACTACAGAGTCATCACCAGGAGTGCGTTATGAGCTATCACCCTCGACACTCGATAGTAGCTCTGTAGGGTTGAGCAACAAAAGGGGCGTGATGTGATGTGAGGTGTCGGGCTCTGGTCGTCGATCACGTTGATCGAGTCATCGATGATGAAGCAGGGGCAACAAGGACAAGGTGGGGGTCACTGATGGATCACTAACCAACCTATACTAAGCAGGTAAGGTACAATAGCATGTACAAAAGCAGGCTATGCATCGGAATAGGAGCAATCAATTATAGTAGCAAAATCTAATGCAAGCTTGAGAGAATGGAATGGGCGATATCAGGATGATCAAAGGGGGGCTTGCCTGGAAGCTCCG
>NW_025225093.1:36744-41082 GCF_018294505.1 Triticum aestivum
CGGAGGTGGTAGGGATGAGAAGGATCCTCCTGACTAGCCTTCACTGGCAGAATTCTTGTTAGAGATTGAGAGGAACAAGCGTGAGACTAACCGCTTGTTGGCACGTATTGAACAGAACACAGCCTTTCAGCCCAACGAGCCAGTGACCATTCATGACTTCATCAGCTTGCACCCACCCACCTTCCATCATTCCATTGAGCCACTCAATGCAGATGACTGGCTCCATAGCATCACTCTTAAGTTGCGCTTCACGAACGTGGCTGAAGGTGACAAGGTCACCAATGCTACATATCACCTAGAGGGTCCTGCCAGTCTATGGTGGGAGAACTATGAGGCTATGCTTCCAGCTGGCCAGATTACTACCTGGAGAGATTTCACAGAGGCCTTTCGTGAGCACCACATTCCTTAGGATCTCATTGACCGCAAGAGAGAAGAGTTCTGTAATTTCACCCAGGGTAAGATGGCTATTGACGCTTACAGTAGAGAGTTTGGGAACCTTGCCCACTATGCCACAAAGGAGGTGTCCACAGACGCCAAGAAGTAGGCTAGGTTCCAGAAGGGTCTCAACCCTAAGTTGCGCCATGATCTTCACATACAACATTGCAATACTTTCCAGGCTCTCTTGAACAAGGCCATTAATGCAGAGACAGTTCAGCTCACTTACAAGGAGTCTCATAAGCACATCCTTGACTTGGGTTCTCCCTCCGACTCTAGCTCTCAGAAGCGCCAGATTTGGGTTTCGAACACCGCTCTTCCACCCGGATATGCACCGAGGCCATCCTATGTGGCGCCTCACCCAGCTCAGCAGTATGCTCCACCCAGGCCTATTGGTGGGTCGCTTGCCAATGCGTGTCAATGTCCTACTTCCATGATTTGTTACAAGTGCGGTGAGCCAGGCCACATTTCTCGTAATTGCAACCTGTAACGCCCACGATGCGGCTATATCTCCCACGTGTCGAGGCACGACTTAGAGGCATAACCGCATAGTGGTTTGGTCGCAAGAAGGGTCATCTTCACACAATCCCATGTAATGAACAAGAATGGGATAAAGAGTTGGCTTACAATCGCCACTTCACACAATACATAAATATTATTCATACATCATCCAAAATACAAACATATAGACCGACTACGGTCAAAATCCAGATGAAAATAAGACAACCCCAAATGCTAGATCCCCGATCGTCCCAACTGGGCTCCACTATTGATCATCAGGAAAAGACACATAGTAACGACCACGTTCCTCGTCGAACTCCCACTTGAAATCGACCCCATCAACTGCACTGGCATCGTCGGCACCTGCAACTGTGTTGGTAGAATCTGTGAGTCACGAGGACTCAGCAATCTCACACCCGCGAGATCAAGACTATTTAAACTTATAGGAAAGGATGGTGCAATGAGGTGGAGCTGCAGCGGCAATAAGCAAATATGGTGGCTAACTTGCGCAAATGAGAGCGAGAAGAGAAGCAATGGAATGGCCGTCATCTAGCAATGACCAAGAAGTGATCCTGAACTCCTACTTATGTCATACATAACTCAGACCGTGTTCACTTCCCGGACTCCGCCGAGAAGAGACCATCACGGCTACACACGCAGTTGATGTATTTTAAATGGGTCAAGTGACAAGTTTTCTACAACCGGACATTAACAAATTCCCATCTGCCTCATAACCGCGGGCACGGCTTTCGAAAGATAATACCCTGCAGGGGTGTCCCAACTTAGCCCATCATAAGCTCTCACGGTCAACGAAGGATAAACCTTCTCCCGGAAAGACCCGATCAGTCTCGGAATCCCGGTTTACAAGACATTTCGACAATGGTAAAACATGACCAGCAAAGCCCCCGAATGTGCCGACAAATCCCGATAGGAGCTGCACATATCTCGTTCTCAGGGCACAACGGATGAGCCAGACGTCGGGTTGGCATAGACCCTGGTTGCCCAGGGGGCGCCGGACATCGCTCGGTTTGGGCCAGCACTCGAAGGAGCACTGGTCCGGGGGTTTAAAATAAAGATGACCCTCGGGCTCGCGAAAACCCGGGGAAAAAAGGCTTAGGTGGCAAATGGTAAAACCAAGGTTGGGCCTTGCTGGAGGAGTTTTATTCAAGGCGAACTGTCAAGGGGGTCCCATAAATCACCCGACCGCGTAAGGAACACAAACTCAAGGAACATAATCCCGGTATATCAGTAACTAGGGCGGCAAGAGTGGAACAAAACACCAGGCATAAGGCCGAGCCTTCCACCCTTTACCAAATATATAGATGCATTAATTAAATAAGAGATATTATGATATCCCAACATATCCATGTTCCAACATGGAACAAACTTCAACTTCACCTGCAACTAGCAACGCTATAAGACGGGCTGAGCAAAAGCGGTAACTTAGCCAAACAACGGTTTGCTAGGAAAAGATGGTTAGAGGCTGACATGGCAATATGGGAGACATGATATAGCAAGTGATAGGTAGCGGAGCATGGCAATAGAGCGAACAACTAGCAAAGCAAAGATAGAAGTGATTTCGAGGGGTGGTCATCTTGCCTGCAAGGTTCTCAGAGTTGTCGAAAGCTTGATCCTCGTAAGCGTAATCAACAGGTTCCTCGTTCACGAACTCGTCTCCCGGCTCTACCCAAGACAAGAACGCAAACAAACGGAACCACAATCAACAACGAGAAATGCACAAGCAACATGATGCAAAATATGTATGATATACAAGATATGATATGCGATGCATATGCGTGCTCCGGAAGGAAAATGGTGAACATGGCAGTAACTTGGCAAACCAAGTATGCCACTGGAAAGGTGAGATGATTTCGGTCGAAATCGATATAAAGATCACCGGAAACGGATGCACGGTTTGCAAATGGCAAGCAAAACAAGAATGACACGAATCTGCGATTAACAGCATGATAGCACTTAAAATGCAACAAGTAATAATGCTACAGCACTCCAACATAGCAAAAAATCACATGGCAGTAATCTACAGGAGATGCTTGACAAAAGATGAACACTGAGCTACGGCTAGATCGCAACATATGAAGCTCAAACAAGCATGGCAAAAGTGCAAAAGATAACAGGTTCACAGACTTGGTGAAAAACTGGACATGGCAGAAAACAGCATCAGGTAGTAATGTCCAGAGCACGAAATGAACATGCTACAGGAACTTAACATAGCAAAACAAGGCATGGCAGTGTTCTACTTAATGCACATGACAAAAGTCCCTTACTGACCATAAGCCAAAAAGGACCAGAAGATATGATGGCAAGCATGTGAACATAGCAAGTTTCGTTAACAGGTTTCAGACTTGGCAGAAAACAGAGCATGGCAGAAACGATAATACGTAGGCATGTTGGTGAGCTTGATGCACTCACCACAGAGCAACGCATGACAAACCAAGCACACCTACAGCAGGATGACATGTTTATGAAGCTATACATGGCAAGAACAAAAGCATAGCATGTATGGATCAACTACAATAAGCTTGGCAAAAATGCATACCATGTTAAGAATCTGCCAGAAATATTTTATTGGAAAAGTAGAGCAAGATTGGGTCATGCTATGGCACTCCATAATTGCACACAAGGTCACTAATGGATCTACGACAACTATAGCTACAAAACATCCTTACTGAACATCTCCAAAATATGCATGGATCTCTCTGTAGCATCAAGTTTACATGTCAACAAAATAACAGCAGACAAGGACTTAGAGAAATCACCAAGTCCCAGAAATCACAAATATTACGGGGCCTACTTTGCATGCTTGTGCTAGTCACCACAGAGATCACAAAAATACATGGACTACATCACTGAAAATATGGCATGGCATACTTCGAAACACGTGTAGAGCTCATGCCCATAAGATGCACAGATTTAAAGATACAAAAATGACAAATCTCCAAGTTCTGATAAGAACCAGAGAATAACAGCAACTAGCCCACTTCCAATAGAGATTTGGGCATCAAGATGACCTCTAATGAACATGGTG
Source organism: Triticum aestivum (assembly GCF_018294505.1). Taxonomy (NCBI): domain Eukaryota; kingdom Viridiplantae; phylum Streptophyta; class Magnoliopsida; order Poales; family Poaceae; genus Triticum; species Triticum aestivum. The sequence continues at coordinate 40,727 of NW_025225093.1, forward strand.
CAACTGAAGGAAATGTAGAGCATCACGAGATGAACAATTTGACATATTACACGCGCAAATCGGAGCTACATGCAAGAAGTTACGCACTAAGGAACAAGAGCACTTTCTGTGAAATTACAATGACTTGGAGGAATTTCCAGGGAGGAGAGGAGAAAGTCAACGCGGCTCACCAGATCCGATCCAGATCGGGAGAGCTCGAGCTCGGCTCGTCGCCGACGATGGAGGAAAGAGAGGCGGCCGGAGGGCGTTGGGGAGGCGGAGGACGACGGGACCGGCGCCGGAGGAGGAGGCCGGAGGGGGCGTCGGCGCCGGCGCGGATGGTGGCGCGCGGCGGCGGTGGCTGGAACCGCGACGGC